>NW_028280845.1:1582500-1882500 GCF_059751285.1 Brachycentrus maculatus | reverse complement strand
AAATGAGAGAAGATTGAAAAAAATAGGAGATGTCTACATCCAGCAGTGGAGAGACGGCAGATATAGAAGAAAGAAGATACAAATTAAAAATTTAAATAATGTGCTCTCATCGAGTTTTCCCGTGTTGAGGGAACATTTTACAAAAAAAAAATTATAATGTTACAATGAAATAAAAATGTGTATGCAATGATACGATCTATTTCATATCTACCCACTTATTATAGACAGTAGCCTGGCCGTAGTTAGCTAGATACACAAAATGCACATTTTAGCTTCAAGTATGTATCACCCGTTAACCTAGTTAGAGCAACTCGCTTCACAGTGTACAGAGTATACACTATGGCGTACCCACCGAGTGACTTACAACGTGTTACGATATAAATGCATTTGCGAGTGACCTACTGAAATAATCTTGCAAAATTAATTATTACATACCTCACATACATGCATATTTGCATTAAAATTCCAAGAGATACGAAATTAAAACGATACTTTAAATATACATGATTTCATATCGCTCACTCCTTTCAACAACGTCATATATCAAAAATCGTCAATTTTAAATTGTGCATGTTTTCGGAATGCCCAGAAAATGTACTATATCCCAGCAAAAGCGGCATATTTTTAACATAATATTTACCCGCTACAGGGCAAAAAGGGTTGTTTTTGCATTTTGAAGAAAATGTACTGTTTAATTTTTTTTAAATATACTAAATATTTTTAGTAAATTTACTGTTTGATTTTTTTTAAATAAACTATTTTTCAAATGGAGGAAAAACCTTCAGGTTTTACCTAAAAAGATATGATGCACAGTAAAAAGTTCAATAAGTGGCTAGATATTTATTTTTAATACATTTTACTTTATTTTAAAACATTAAAAACGATCTCCTGAAAAATCCAATTTTTAATATATATCGTTGTTGAAAGGAGTGAGCGATATGTGCACACGTATAATTTACATTGCTGACTTAGATACAGAGACGATTCTGTAACTATCCACTTGATACTTAAAAAAAATATATTTACTTTACCTCTCCATCATAAAATATCTACTTTTTTGGCCATTTAATGCAGTTTTAACGATCGCTATCCTTAGAAAAGAGAAGAAAGCGTGTTGTTGAATGGTCAATCAAAAACACCCATAAACAATAAATGTTTTTTGAAAATTATTATTAATTTGTCTTTGGGTATTCCTCATTTTATTTTAGTGACTACAGTAATCCACACAACAAAGGTACCAATTTTTTAGTTTTTATTTGAATTAGTTGAATTTTTTATATTGAATAAAATATAAAAAATACTTCTAACTCTCCATCATAAAATATCTACTTTTTCGGCCATTTAATGCAGTTTTAACGTTCGCTATCCGGAGAAAGGAGAAGAAAGCTTGTTTTATAATGAATGGTCAATCAAAAAAACCCATAAACAATAAACATTTTTTGAAAATTATTATTAATTTGTCTTCGGGCATTCCACATTTTATTTTAGTGAGTACAGGAATCTACACAGCAAAGGTAAAAAATTTTGAAGTTTTATTTTTATTTTTATTACTTGAATGTTTTTGCTGATACTTATATATGTAAAATAAAACTCAAACTTTGTTTTTTATCACTTTTATTTTTGTTGCTTTTTTCCAAGTGGTTTTGATAAACGTCTTGTCATTTTCAGGGATACATATCTACCCCCAAATAAGCTATAATGAAACAGCAACAACATTTATGTATTAATTGTTAAATCAACTACAGATTTTTTGAGTCTACTAAGTTAAAATTAATATTGTGACAATTGTATGTTATGGCATTTTCAAACGAATGTTTGAAAATGTCATAACATACAACTTAGTATACTCAAAAAATCTTGTTTGATTTAAAAATTTATGCATAAATTAAAACGGAGTTCTACAAATTACACGCCAACTCAATAAACAACAACATTATTTATTTATTCCGTCTTGACTGAATGGTGGGAGGCTAAACTTAGTCACTGGTTAAATAAAATAAAAGTAAAAAAAAACATGTAGCTGTTGTTTTATTATATGTTATAAAATGCAGTTTTATCAAGAAATGTCGGTACAAAACAAATAAAAAAAAACCCTTATCCGCACCCCAATAGTGCATAGGGCACTGTGTCATATAAACGCAGTGTTATCTTGATCGTTTACACATGAAGGAAAGGTGATCAGCCCTCCGCTTCAGGTACTAGTCCAGGGTAATAAAGAATAAATATGACAGTGAAAAAATCACTTATATTTATTTTACCCCCCTTGGGAATCGAACCCGGGACCTCCAGAACGGTAGCCGAGCGTGCTGACCATTACACTACGGAGGCGGACGAACAGTACAAAACTTAAATGTAATAAAAATAAGCTGTTTTCATACAATCACCATAAGATAGCTTGAATAAAGTTCGTGATAAAAAAATACAAAATAAGATAAAACTTACAAGTTGAGAAACAGTGGCGTAGGTAGGTTTACAATGCATAAGCGATTCTCACCGTAGTCGAATTTTTCGGTCAATAAAATTCAAAGTTACTCGAAAATCGTTTTGCATAACTAATTCACCATGAAGTTCACATGAAAATAAAATCGTTAATCGAAAAATCGAAACGAAAATAAAATAAAGTCGTTTCTCAATAAAATCTGCGCGAAGGGCTTTGTTGTAAATTATTTTGTTATTTTTATTTTAAATAAATTATGAAGATTACAAATACACAAAGTCACATGACAATAATTATTTACACTATAGTATATTTACATATGTCCGCCTCCGTAGTGTAATGGTCAACACGCTCGGCCACCGTTCTGGAGGTCCCGGATAAGTGATTTTTTCACTCTAATATTTATTCAATATTACCGTGGATTGGTACCTGAAGCGGGGGGCTGATCACCTTTCATTGATGTGTTAACTAGCAAGATAAACAGCGTTTATATGATGGAGTGTCCTATGCACCATTGGGGTGCGGATAAGGATTTAAAGAATAATTTCATGTGATTCTTGAGTGAAATTTTTTTCACTGTAATATTTATTCTAGTCCGCCTCCGTAGTGTAATGGACAGCACGCTCGGCTACCGTTCTGGAGGTCACGGGATCGATTCCCAAGGGGGGTAAAATAAATATTAGTGATTTTTTCACTGTAATATTTATTCAATATTACCATGGACTGGTACCTGAAGCGGAGGGCTGATCACCTTTCCTTCATGTGTAAACGATCAAGATAACACTGCGTTTATACGACACAGTGCCCTATGCACCATTGGGGTGCAGATAAGGGTTTTATTATTATTATTATTAATATTGATTCAATATTACACTGGACTGTTACCTGAAGCGGAGTGCTGATCACCTTTCTTTCGTGTGTTAACTATAAAACTGCGTTTAAATAACGCAGTGCCCTATGCACCATTGGGGTGCGGATAAAGGTTTGAAGATATTTACATAGTACGCATTATTTATAGGAGGAGAGGAATTTATTATTTATACTTTCGCATATCGAAACAGATTGAAAGGTTCATGATAATTCTTAGAATTCACTCGTAAGTCGGGTCGTAAAAAGATCATTGCCGTATGTCAAAGTTGGAATTAATTTATGATTTAATTTATAAGCCGATACATTTCAATCTTTATCCGTTCATACAAATAAAATACATTGTTACGCATTTCAAGTCGTTTTTGAATTCTCATCGTCGACTTACGGGTGTAATAATAATCGAATAATATTTTTTATGCGAATTCTTCGTTGCCACTTCATTGCACAGACGCGGATGGTGGGTTTTATTCAAAACATTTTGTACAGAATAAACATACACGGCTGTCACAGTGTTGCATAAACATACATACAAATAATAAATAAAAACAATAAAAAACATTATCTTGTAAATTACAATCCTTTTGTATGCAATGTGGTTTATTACAACATTTTGAGTGTGTCCAAATACTTGTTCACAAAATCTATATATAATAATATAATATAATCTATATAGAACTTCCAAGAATTTGAGTAGTGTGGTTGTCAATAATAGGTAGAATTGGTGAATGTTACACGTGTGTAAAGTGATCACTTAAACCAGCCTATGACGGTCGTCAGCCCCGTAAATGCCCAGACTTCCATATTCTTCTTCATCTTTGATGAGATGTCAAAAAATAATATGAAAATAACTCCTGTAATTGGAGATAATCCAGATTTTGTGAACAAGTATTTGGACACACTCAAAATGTTGTAAATAAATTATCTGGTCAAATTATAAGCTTAATAATAAAAATGAAAATGGTATTTTCTGGCGTTTCTCATGTGTGTGATTATAATCCAGGATTCGGATCTCACATACTAATATAAGAGTTTCTGCTTAATAAAAAAGCTTCTTTACATCTCACCAATAGATGTCTCTAGTGAAGTTCTAGTGATTCAAGAACAAGGTTCCTAAATTGGTCCATATATATAGAACTTCCAAGAATTTGAGTAGTGTGGTTGTCAATAATGGGTAGAATTGGTGAATGTTACACGTGTGTAAAGTGATCACTTAAACCAGCCTATGACGGTCGTCAGCCCCGTAAATGCCCAGACTTCCATATTCTTCTTCATCTTTGATGAGATGTCAAAAAATAATATGGTTTATTACAAATGAGTACTACTAGGTAGCTCTATGTGAGTGATCGGTTTCTAGGAGAGACTAATTTAGAATGCCGCTTGCCAGACTGTGCAGGCATATACACGACTGCGGCTATGTTGTTGTCACCACTGTGTTTTGTACAATTTTTTGTACTGAATTAACATTCATTGCCGGGCTGTCAGTGTTGCATAACAAATAATGAATGAAAGCAAGAACAAACACTTCTTGTAAATTACAGTCCTTTTGTGTGCAATGTGATAAAAAAAAAAACAAATTAATCGGAGCTCTGTTTCGTTACACTTAAGGGGATATTCGCCAACACAGAATTCATTCCACTGGAGATCACCTGAGAGGTCTCATGTCTGTTCACACCAGATTTTTTAAAGGAGTGATATTTTTTTTTAGAATATACGAGTTTGTAATAGAAAAAATATTTGTTTAAATATTTTTTAAACTCCTTACCTTTCAATAACTCTTTTCTTTTCATAATCATATAATTATTTCGAAGAAAAACTTATTTTTTCAATGCAAATACGGTGTTTTAAGAAAAAAACCAATTACGTAAAATGTTCCTGGATTCAGAGAAAATTAAATTTAAATTCCAACGACAATAAACAGAAATTTGGAATAAGATGTAAATAATAAATCTTTTACTTTTTCCAAGATTTCATTCGTTCAAAAAACGCCAGATTGGTTTGATAAATAGACACTGGCTAGGACACTCGCTGGTTGAAAAGCCATAAATGAAGAAGAAGAAGAGGAAGAAGACGGTTGGTTTTGTTACAATAGCAAATACTTTATATTTAATTTCATTAATTGATTCGGCAGTCACTTGGTATTTAGTTTGCCAGTTTTGATTCTCGGCCAACATAAGACGAAAATATATATATATATATATATATATATATATATATATATATATATATATATATATATATATATATATATATATATATATATATATATATATATATATATATATATATATATATATATATATATATATATATATATATATATATATATATATATATATATATATATATATTTATATATATAAATTAAATATAAATATAGTCAAACTCAACAGCGAAAAACGCAAAACATAACAAGATTGCGTTTTTTAAAACTGTTTAAAAATAATTGTTGACAACGTTTATAAAATAGGCAAGAACTTTAAATATATTTGTTAGTTCTTCGTTAATTGTTAAATGAAATTTTAAATGGCACTAGGTATATATATATATATATATATATATATATATATATATATATATATATATATATATATATATATATATATATATATATATATATACATACTTGTATACCTTATTCTTCTTTCTACCGACAAAAATTCCCTCCAATTACGATTTCTGTATGTGTTTATATCCTTTTATCTAAACACCCTTCGAATGTACATACCATATGTACATATGATATGAAGATCGTTTGACAGACATTTTTTGATAACCCCACGTCGTTATTTTTGACATGAGCCCTTATCTGTTGACATTGCGATGTGGTGTTGTTTAGTCTGACAAATAATATCGTAGGTAGTTATGGGGAAAACCAATATAACGGAGCAAAGGGGAATATCCGTATCTCTATAGACTTATGATAATAAGCTGACGCCTTACATGACGAAGATCTATGACGAAACTGGTATCGTCAGATTTATGTCAAGAAATCTTGTACTAAAATTGATCTCTTCGGGTGGTCGATTACATTGGAAAGATAACGCATCAACATAGAGTAGATAAATTTATCTTTACTTCCAGACTAATATTTCTATGACCTTTTAAATTCTTTGTGAATCCTTAATGTCAGGAGGTTAGAGGAAAGCAAAGTCACAATTTATCTTTTAATTTATTTCTTACCCTCAACCGCACCTAATAGTGCATAGGGAACTGCATCAAATCGATGCAATTTTAAATTGATCGTTAAGTGATTAAGGAAAGGCGACCAGTCTTACGTTTCAAGTGCCAGTCTAGTGTATTATTAAATAACACTCACATTTATTTTAAACCGGTACGTTTATCTTTATGACAATACAGATCGACAGTTTGAAAATGCCAAAGGTATTAGAAATAAATGACAGATGTAAAATTAAAGTTATCTTGACTACGTAGTTGAAGGTTTAAACACCGAATGGAATATCAGACCAGGATAAAAGTCGACAAAGCAAATGTTTTCATTAATTCATTCGGATTCTTCTTCTTCTTCTTTATATAGGGCTATGTCCCGCATTCTCCGGTCCGCTCCTGGGAGGTGGAAGACCAGCTATCTCTCCATCGTTTAGGTGGTCTTCTTCCTGGGGGTCTGCTACCGCTTACGCTGCTGTCCGCTGCTATCCTCACCACTCGATCCGAACTCGCTCTTCCCACATGATTTCTCCAGAAACGTCTTCTTTCTCTTCCCCATCGCACGACATCTTCAACATCGCAGATTTTTCTTATTTCAGAGTTTCTTACTCTGTCGCGCAGTGTTAGGCCTGCAATGTGTCGTCAAATCTTCATTTCGGATGTTGGATTTACTTTGCGATAGTATTTATCTATTTTACATTTAACTTTAGTTTGACAATTTTTTTTAACCCTTATCCGCACCCAATGGTACATAGGGCACTGCATCATATAGAAGCAGTGTTATCTTGATCGTTAAATACACGAAGGAAAGGTGATCAGCCCTCCGCTTCAGGCACCAGTCCAGGGTTATATTAAATAAATATTGGAAGAAAAAAAATCTGCTATGTAATGTGAATTTCACGTACTGTTTGATAATGAAGTTGAAAGCATCGAAATTTCAACACGTGTCACAATAGACAAATAAGTAGTGATATTTATTAAGTAAACGTTGAACAAAAAAATCTTTGCAAATATTTAATTGCACTTATGTACGATGCTTTACTAGTGTTCATAAAATATAATATTTACGAGTTAAATAGCTTATTTTATAAGTTACATAATAATTTCCTGCAGTACACAGTAATTACAGACAGTGTTGTAAAATTGTCCGTTCTTTCGTGGGAAGAAGGTTCGTCGCCGATCGAAGAAAGTTGTATCTGATCCTGTTCTGAAATAACAAGTACCGTGCTCTTGTTTCCTACTATTACCTTCCACTACCGTAAATGTGGAATGTTAAATATAACGCATCATGCATTTCGCAGACTCGTAAATCATATATGTATGTATATTGCGTTTCTTCTCATATTAATATGCGGTATTATTCTGACGTCCAGGGAAAATATGTTATGAATGCACCACGGTTGAAAATACAGGGAAAAGTTACCCAATAATAACGTTGGCTTGATAACTTTCAACATTTTGAGTGTGTCCAAATACCTGTTCACAAATCTGGATTATCTCCAATTATAGGAGTTATTTTTCTCATTATTTTTTGACATCTCATTAAAGACGAAGAAGAATATGGAAGTCTGGGCACCGTAAATGCCTAGACTTCCATATTCTTCTTCATCTTTAATGAGAGGTCAAAAAATAAACAAAACTGTATCCCGTTTTTACTGTGAATTTACATTTCAAACAGCTACTGCAGAATCGACTTATGATTTCGATTTAGGTACAGCAAATATCACGTCAGTATCAATATTAGCGAGGAGTCGATATTGGCAGCCGCGGGTAGCTACTTAATGAGGCAATCTGCAGTGCCCACCGAAGGGAGTCCCAGTACGAGTGAGCAGGGAGCATGCTAATACGTTCCGCCACTCGACAACGTGAGAAAGTTCCGAGTCGAGAGACTGCATTCCCCGGCGGACAATCAATCTCTCACACTGCTCGCGAGTAATATTCTGCAGATGTCATTTATTGCACCAGAGTAACCGCAGCAGCCGCCGCGTAATACTCTTAAATTCATTTGCTACCATTTAAATTATGGGAAATTATACTCTGCTTTATAATGACACCATGTTTCGCCATATCGTTTTTCTCTTTGCAAATTCGAGCAGATAAAATAATACTTATGAAACGAGTCACTGGAACTTGACAAAAAAACTTGAATAAACATTTTTTTTCAAAATCTTAAAATTTTTATATCTATTTGACTGTCTTAAATATTGAAAAAATGCATATATTGCAGTGAATCTAATTTTGTCTGGACCGCTGAAATACATCGGAGTAACCTTTTCAGATTTTTGTAAGGAAGGGTAATATTTTTTTATTGACCAAATTTTTATTAAAATGGGACGGTTCGTAAGCCCTGTATATACCCAGACTTCCATTGAACAACCTCAGATGCTCAGACTTTCATTTTTTTTCATTTAAAAATAACGATAGAAGTTTCATCTCATGTCTCGACATGAGATGAAACTTCTATCCAGTGTCTGATATAATAACAATAATAAAAAACAATAAATTATTTGTTAAAAAATGAAATGCCTATTATACATGTTAGACTATTGTATCATTTATTGAGTACAAATAATAAATATTAAAGAGTGTAAGTCCCTCTTCATGCACAAGAGCTTAGCTCCTTTTTTTAGAGGCACAGCGTAACTAGTATAGGATAATATTTATATGCTATAAGTAGCAACGTCTAGTAAATGAATTGAATTGTAATATTTGTTGTAACTTTAAAAAAATTAATAATATATTCAAGAAAACACTTTTTAACACTGGTGTTTATTTTATGATGACTAGTTTCGGAAGCTTCCATCTTCAGGTCTAAATGTAAACTAAAACATAATAAATAATTTAGTGTTTTATAAATATGGTGAGGAGTAAGTTAGGAGGAGGGGGGGTTAGTCAAGGGACGGAGTTTGAAAATAAAGGAAAAATGAAAAACAAAGTTGAAGAATTTTGAAACAATATATTATTAATTAAATTTTTATTAGAATTTAAGTTTTTTTTGGATTTCTAAATTTTCTAAATAATTCATATTTTGGATTTGTGTGGTACTTAGGTGTAATTATTTTAGTTTATGAAAGTAGAATGAGTTAATTGTATCTATTATGTGAATTGCAAATTCCGAAAAATAATTACTTACAGGACCGCTACGATATTCTTTAATTCTCGCGGCTTGGCCTATATATTTTCTCTCTCCTTATTTATAGAACACTTAATTATTCATTTTGTATTAGTTTTACATTTAGACTTGAAGATCGAAGCTTAGCTTCCGAAACTAGTCGTCATAAAATAAACACAAGTGGTAAAAAAACAAGTGTTTTCTTTAATAATTTCATCATGTCTTACCACAAAGTAAATGCAGAAACAAAAAACTAAAATAAAATTTATGTTTTTAATTCAAAAATCGTCAATCTCGTTCGCTCAAAATTAAAATCCGGTCTGAAAACGAACGGATCATTGAGATCCGTTCGTTCTCGCACGACCCACGTCTACTAGTAAACTAAGCAAATATCGCATTATAATGACTTAGTTATCTTACGGGTTAGAACAGAAGTACGAGTACTCGTAATGGGTGATGGCTAATACATCCTGTTCTTGTCCAATTGACCCTTGGTCTTGTAACTGACAGTAATAAGAGTCAGTCAGTACTATTGGGTCAATTGTTCCCTACTCATGAAGCCATTAAACTAACCTTTAACCTACTTTAGCCCTAAACAGGCACATTCGTCTAATTTATCGACGAAAAGGGATACCAACAAAGACAGATATAATATAATCGGCTGAAAATGTAGGTTATTTTTATTAAAATGATATAACCGGGTCGCTTATTAATAATATAAAGTTAAACAAGTGTACTTTTGAAGTGAATCATCTTAGGAGGCGATTCGATAATAGATAATTGGACGAGAATGTGGAGTGAATTTTCAATGACGCGTCACATTAAGGGTAACATGTTACGTATTTTATTTTTTCTTAAAACACATTTTTGCATTGAAAATATAAGTTTTTCTTAGAAATATCTACTTTTATATTTTTTTAAAAGAATAGTTATTGAAAGGTAAAGGGTTCATATTTTTTCTCTATAAATTCTAAAAAACAAATAAAAATATCCAAGATATTATACACTCTTTAAAAAATCAGGCGTGAATAGACATGTGACCTCTCCGGTGGTCTTCGGTGGAATGAATTTTGTGTTAGCGAATATTCCCTTAAGTGTAACGAAACAGGGCTACGATAAATATTGTTTTTTTTTCTTCATATAGCATACAGAAAGACTAATTTACAGTAAAATGTTTGTTTTTGCTTTCATTAATTATTTGTTATGCAACACTGACAGCCCGGCAATGAATGTTTATTCTGTACAAAAAGATGTACGAAACACAGTGGTGACAACAACATAGCCGCGATCGTGTATTTACCTGCACAGTCTGGCAAGCGGCGTTCTAAATTAGTCTCTCCTAGAAACCAATCACTCACATAGAGCTACCTAGTAGTACTCATTTGTAATACACTAACTCAAATTACTAGTAATCTTTTACTAATAATCTTCCACGATCCTTACCACGTAACAGTTAAAAAAGGCCTTCCACTTTTATAGGAATCTCTCTAACCCTTATACGCACCCAATGGTGCATAGGGCACTGCATCGTATAGAAGCAGTGTTAACTTGATCGTTAAATACACGAAGGAAAGGTGATAAGCCTTCCGCTACAGGTACCAGTCCAGGGTCATATTAAATAAATATTAGACTGAAAAATCATTTATATTTATCTTAATCCCTTTTGGGAATCGAACCCGGGACCTCCAGCATGGTAGCCTAGCGTGCTGACCATTACACCACGGAGGCGGACAACATCTTTCAGCGGTATTTCTTTAAAGGAATACCCTTGATATAAATAATAATATAATCATAGCCTTCAACGTACGGAGGTAAGAGGTCATAATAAAATATGGAACAAAGGCAAAATAAAGGAATGGGTAAATGATCAAGAGTTATTCAATGAAAATTATAAAAGAGTTTTGAATTTTTTTTTAGTAAAATATATTAAAAACAATAAAAAAAAACTTCTGTAAAACTGAACTCATCTGTCAATACACACAAGGTGACTTGGTGGATCTCTTCAAAAAAATATGTTTATAATTTTTTTAATGAATACACACGGTATATGTATTTATATGTATGTATTTAATTAACAGATAAATGTTTAAAGTATATTTTGTAATGCTATTCCTGTCCCTGAAGAATATAAGTTAACCATAAAGAATGCACTTATCAGACTCCGGAAGCGACACAAAGTCGTGTCGTGCGGTAAAATCAAGAATTTTTATTAATTGTACTTCCTGGTGATGGTCAAAATGAATTCCAATAAGACCCATCAAAATTCATGGGGTGACGTAACAGGTAACAACGACCCACTCAAAACTTGTTATTTCTAAAGAAAGCAACAGCAACAAAACTGTTTAATGACTATGCGACATTAGTAATGGAAGTGAAGCATGGAGTTGGCGAAAGAAGGATGAAAGTAGATTGAATGGAGTCGAAATTAACCATAGACATCAACAAATAGAACCGCCAATAATTTAGCAATGACACCAAAACAACTCAATCATGTCTGTGACGTCATTCATTGCCAACTTACGAAAATAACGTTTTTTTTTCGAAGGCGAATTTTCCAAAAGAAAACGATGAATGAAAATATTAATTATATCCGCTGTTATAAACAAAAAACGAGTCTAATACAATCCTTTATAGGTTGAGTATGTTAAATTAGATATTCCTCCCGTCTGACAAAGATCCATTGGCAAATTTTGTCCATAAGCCAATGAATCGTTTTGTCCATAAGTCAATTTTGCCGTTACAATTTTGAGAATGATTATTTTTATGGCCGTGATAACTAGAGAGCTTCCACAATACGTGAAGAGCTTTGTTTGTTTACTGTTGTCACGTTTTCGGAAGGTAACAGCCCGCCTCGGGAGCGGACGGTGTGCAAACAGGCAAGTAAACACGGGACAAGAACTGCAATCCAGGTATTAGGGCAGTGGCTCTGAACCTTTTTAAAGTCAGGGAGCACTTTTGATCGTAAGGAGAATTCGCGGTACATCAAAACTAGAGATAAAAAAACATACAAAGATAACTTTAAATCAAATTAAAACTGATTATTTTATTAAAGACAAGTTAAAAAGTACATTAAATAAAAAAAAACAAGAATTTAAATACCTCATTGAAACTTTTCGGAGCGAAAATTATTAAATGTGACACCTGAGCTTGTCGGCTTTTACAAATTTCAGCGATATACATAATGTCTAATATTTGATATAGCTACTCTCATTTCGTAGTCGTACAGGAGAAAGTGACCAGCTAACAAAATATAAAAAGTACAGCGGGGACATTTAAGTCACTTTTTTTTGGCAAGAAAATAAACATCAATGCAGTTTGTCATTTTTAACAAGTCGATATATTATACTTCCAAGTTTAAAATCGCTTTGGGATTTTTTCAGGGCAATATTAAGCTAGTAAGATATCAAATAGTCAATGGTAACGTTTTTGTAAACAAATGCACTTGGTCACTTTCTCCTGTACGACTACAATTTCTTCATCCAAATTGCTAAAGCCAAGGTTCATAAATCAAGGGTCACAAATCCTTTCAAAGAATCTATCATTGATGGAGCAACGTATGTATAAAATTCCTACATACAACCCCCATAATATTTTCAATTGTTCTAAGTATGATGATATGGAATCAAAGATATCTTGACCGCTGTTGTGAGGTGAGCGCACACAACTTCACTTTGCAAAGGTGCTGCCATCTAGCCAATATATTTGCAAATCAAATCGCACAGTAAATCGAATGTGTAAAGGCAACTAGCCGTATCCAAAGTTGTGTCTGTTTGGCGTAACAGGGCTCAAAGCATAACTGGCCTCTATCAAAGATAATCACAGATTTTTCTCTATCTCTTTTTTTTACCGAGATATTCATTATAGAAAAAGCCGCAAAATTGAAGTAATTTAATACACGTTTTGGCAAAAAGCATCATTTTAAGTTAACTATAAACTTAAAACTATAAAAAAGTTTCTGCTCAATAAAAAGCTTCTTTTCATCTCACCAATAGATGTCTGTAGTGAAGTTCTAGTGATTCAATAATAATGTTTCTAAATTGGTTCATATATATATAGAACTTCCAAGAATGTGAGTAGTGTGGTTGTCAATAATGGGTAGAATTGGTGAATGTTACACGTGTGTAAAGTAATCACTTAAACCAGCCTATGACGGTCGTCAGCCCCGAAAATGCCCAGACTTCCATATTCTTCTTCATCTTTGATGAGATGTCAAAAAATAACTGTAAACTGGTTAATCTCAAAACTACTGTTTTTGACTTGCAGCTATTTGCCTTTGCAAATTAGTGCTTTCATCTAGCCAATATATTAACAAATCAAATCGGACAATAAATGAGCCAACATGTAAATTTTGGTTTTTGTAAGCTCGCGCAGCACTGGTTAAGAACCACTGCATTAGGGCGAGGTCCAGAGAACGTCATGACAATGGCATCACTTTCTAGTACTGTTTGCTCTTCAAATTCCAATAATCTATACTAGCCAAAGCCGGGACAAGGACGAGATAACAAGGCAAAGTTTTACAAAGCGAAATCTTGCCTATTAGAGATGTGACTAATGGGTAACTGTTATTTTTTTTGTTACCCGATTGGGATGGTATTCGTAATTTTTTTAGGTTTATATTTCTTATCAGCGACTTAAACATTCAATATATTTAAAAGGCAATCCTCTATTTATGAAAATAACTTTTAAACGCAGACGTAGGAATAGATTTTGAAACTTAATTATCACACCAAAGTAGGAAAATGATAGCTGTCTCTTATAAGGTGTAGATTCATTATTATTTATGAGCAGAATGGTGAACGATGCACAAGTGAATAAAGTTATCACTTACGCCTGGCCAGATCGCAAATGATAGATGCTTCGTCTCAATTGACACATATAAGATATTTTTATGTTTAAATTTTACTTGGTAAATACCACTAAGTCCTTAAAATGTATTGTGATGTGTGTTTAGACGCATTAAGCATCATTACGGTGTTTTATTGAAAGTTATAATATAATTAAAAATGGATAGATATCAACCCCAAAATGACTTCCGAATCAATAAATACTGATATATCATTTGTAGGGTAAAAAACCCAGTGTCTAATAGAATACATATTATATCTTACATACATTAAAAAAAGTATATATATTAAGGTGTTTGTTTAATAACAATAATACCCATTCCCTGCCTTATCACAGCGGCCAAAAGGACCGCAAGAAGCTTTGCGTCAACGACCGTCGAGATAAAGTCAATTCACTCGACGAGTGTTGTTCAAAATGTTTCAGAGCCTCGACGATAAAGTCCTTTGTTGCTCCCCGATGATTTACGGCCCGCTCTTACTCACTCGCCCCAATTGTCGGCAAAGGTTCGACAATTCGGCAAGCCGTACCACCGGGAGTGCAGGGACGCCAACACCTCGCGCGATACTCCTGCGTCGGAATGTCTGGCGCGCATTGTGTATTGGGTTTTGACATTTATGCGGTGTCTGTAATTGATTCTAGCGAGTCAACATACTTTCGGCGCCCTCAAAGGTTCGAGATAAACGGCTATTGCCGAAAATTTCCGTGAAAGTGGTGATTCAACACGACAAATGATACGTTTTTTTTAAATAGCATTATTATCAAACAACAATGTATTCAGCAGAGCTGGGGAGACTAGATGCTTGCTTACGTAAAAGAGGAAAAAGATAAAAGCGAAGTCTCGTTTTGTGCTAGTCTGAAAGTTGAAAGTTGATTCTAAATTTTAGAGTCGGGTCCTTGGGACGTAGAAGGTTGAAGAGCTGTTTTTTTTATTATTTTTTTTTAATTTTTATTTCTTATCAGTGGGAACATAGACAAATGGAAAGATTTTACCACTAAGTGACTGCCGAATCAATGAATGAAATTAGAAAAATGATTTTTACACCATGGACAGTTTTTTTGAATGAAAAAATCAGCTTTCCTGGTTCACATGTAGGTACATACCAAGAGTGCTACAAAATAATCCGTTCGGCTTAGAAAATTGCAAAGATAATTCTGATAAATAATATGTTACAATCGCCATATTGTATTGTCAATCAATTGAACTACGTTTAGCGGAGAAACTAAAATGCGAGTGTCTGCCCAAAGAAACTAAGAAAGGAACAATATTCTACAGAGTAATTTAACACTTTCCATTGGAATCAGAGTTCACGGTATTGTTTGCATATTCCCAGACTCGGTTCACAGCTTGTGATTTCGTTTAACTCATCGAATCCCAACATCGCTGGTGAATTGGGTGAGAATTGCCGACAAAAATGGTTGTTTGGATATGATAGAAATAGAAATGAATGAGTTACTTAGGTGTATGATTGTAGATCTATGATTTTACTTATGAGTTTGCATACGATGTGAGTTCAAATCAATTTGTCTTGCAAGGTCTGTCAGAAAGCCTCGATGCTTCTGTATCAGAATCATGGAATGCGGTTGGGAGGGAGCCTTTAATGTATAACTACAAAATAAAATAAACAAACAATACATAAGTATTATTTCGGTATAACAGAAAGTAATGTTTAATTATCACGGCGATATGCAATACTCACTTTCTCACAAATCAATTAGCCGGCAGTAATTTCAGCGATTAAAAATAATAACGAAATACTTCATATTGCCTAAAACAGTTATAATTATCCACGATGATTCTGACACATTTCAGTTATTTAATGCAAACATAATTATACACAGTGAACAATGTAATTAACTGTAATTAAAAAAAAATAACAAAGTGGATATTGTAATTAGACATGCACATTTATAAACATCGGAAATGATACTGTTTATTTGATTTATAGCCGTCGAACCATTTAAGCATCGAAATGTTTTCTTTGTTCAAAGAAAATAAGAAATCATTCACATAGGAGTATTATTTATTTAAATTTTAATTGAAAATTTATGTTCACATCTCAACAAAGACGAAGAAGAAGAAGACAACGAGAGAAGAAGTATTTAAAGTGCTTACGATCTGTCATAGGATGGTTTAACTGATCACTTTAACGATCGACAACCGCACTACTCAAATTTTGGAACTTGTTTACATCCTAAAATTGACGCCTTCTTTTATACGTTCTCGGCACCATCTATAGTTAAGTTGAATAAGTTTTGTATTTATCAAAGACCATTTTTAAATGTTTGCAATATTCTTCCTTAATATAATTAATAATTTAGCATATTAAGAGACGCCTGTCTTTTTTTTTTATGAAACTTATTTAATTTTTTTTTATGAAACTAATAAATCCAGATTTTTAGACGAAGATATGGGCGCAATAAAAACACTATGAATGTATGTAGGTGTGTATATATATATATATATATATATATATATATATATATATATATATATATATATATACACATATATATATACATATATATGTATATATATATATATATATATATATATATATATATATATATATATATATATATATATATATATATATATATATATATATATATATATATATATATATATATATATATATATATATATATATATATATATATATATATATATATATATATATATATATATATATATATATATATATATATATATATATATATATATATATATATATATATATATATATATATATATATATATATATATATATATATATATATATATATATATATATATATATATATATATATATATATATATATATATATATATATATATATATATATATATATATATATATATATATATATATATATATATATTTATATATATATATATATTTAGATTGATTCTTTTGATAGCCAAAAGTTTCTTATGTCACATGTCAGGTTCTTCCAGCTTTCATTGTAACAAAAGCGCCTCAGTGTTTCAAAGTATTCCGAAGAATGCGGAGATAGTGATCAATCGAATGAGCGATCATTACAGTCAAATGTCATATGTTTTCTAGTTCCTATTATTATGTAGCAATTGGCTTATCGTAGAGTATGATCAGTAATGAGACCGTGATCAATCAAGTACGGGGGCATATTGTCACTGATTAAAGATGCACAGACGCGCGACATCAATCAGCCGATGTGAAAGGTAACCCCATGTCGATTCTGCCAAAGATCAAACCTACAGCGTCGCATACAAAGGAGACACGTGTGAGGAGATGAATCTTAATCCGATCTCAGGAATAGTGGATTAGAGGCGTTGGGTAACAGAACAAGGTATTGGAAGAGAGGCACAATATTATCCGGGTGAGGCCGGCAAAAGCGAGATGGATTAAGGAAATACCGTTATTACCAGACTTTTCAATATTGTGATTAACATATTAAAACCGGTCTGCAGTGTTTGTATTGAGAAATGCAAAAGGTCTTCTTGTTTGCTCGCTGCTAGTGACAGTACATAATACTATGATCGGCTAATGGGTGATATTCTGGAAGAAATCCGCTTCAAATGGGATTGAGGTGAAAAAATCTATTTCAACTCTTTACTATTTATTACGTCTTAAGAAATTTGATGTTTTTATTGTGATTTAAGAGTCGATGACAATTAAATGAACGTTCGTAGAAAATTCAGAATCTCTCCTTTACTTCTAGTAGATTGACATAAATATCTACAAACTACAAATGTTAATTGAATTAACTGACGAATTTGTCTGAAATGTGACGCGTTCAAACCATTGACGCTTCAGCTAAAAAAACTGTGCATAAAAAAAATAAAAAAATTACAATGATTGACATTTCCGACTCGACATAACTTAGACCCATTTTTTTTTAATTTGTCAAAAACATGGTGGAAAAATACGATTAAATATACTTATGTTTATAAAATCTTTTGAGTTTATTAATAAAATCACAACTGACACTCTCCTCATCGTACACTTTGTGTAATACCACATAAAAAGTGGTATCACAGTTATCACACCCAATAGGGCATAAGGCACTGCATCGTATCGAAGCAGTGTCATCTTGATGATTACTCAAAGTGAACAATGAATGATAAGGAGAGTGTTATATTACCATACCACAAAGTTAACAATGCTTTAAAAATACAAAATACAATCACAATTACAAAGTTTCAAAAGCTCTCTCCAACAGATGAAAATATGAATTCATAATACAAAATACAAACTTGCTTTTAGGAATTTAAGGGTTTTTAAAAATCTTCCATTGCCTGTTCAATTTAAGTACTCGTATAATAAGATAAACTATCCATGTGATCCATCAATGCCGCGATAACCCTATTCGTGTCATTTGTTAAAATATAAAAAATAAGGTCATCGTCTTGAAACTTAATAACGGTCATCATATCTTAAAATTAGCTACCGTAAACATGTCATCTAAAGGAGGGACGCGTTCACTATTTCATCTTAGAACTTATCTATTGACAGTATAATTTCAATTCTGACAACGAGATATATTAGCAGATAGTGTATTCAGGCTCATCAGCGCTGATTGCTGATTGGATAGATACCTATCGGAAAACTTATCAATTTAAACATTTTTTTTAAATACACAATTGTTCAATTGGCATTCATGGCAACCTCCTGCGCTGGATAACATCCTATTTAAAAAATAGAACTCAGGTGGTTTGTCTGAATGGATATGAATCATCTCCAATATCACATCAGGTGTGCCGCAGGGATCTAACCTTGGTCCACTATTATTTTTAATTTTTATCAATGATCTTGGATCTCAGTTAAAATGTAATTTTCTCTTGTATGCCGATGATTTGAAAATATTTCAAAAAATAAAAACTACAACGGACATTCAACTCCTCCAAAATGATCTAAATATATTGAACAACTGGTGTATGTTGAATGATATGAAGTTAAATGTTCAAAAATGTTTCAAAATTACGTTTACAAGAAATAGAATCCAAAAAAACTATATATATTCCATCAATAATGTCGACCTTAACTCTGTTAACACAATTCTAGATCTTGGAATTACTCTAGACTCGCGCTTCACATTCTCCACGCATTTCAATAAAGTCAAAGAAAAATCATTAAAAATGCTGGGCTTCATATTTAGAATTGCTAAACCTTTTAAAAATCCAGCATCACTAATCTCTTTATATTATTCATTGGTTCGTAGTAACTTAGAATTTGGATGTGTTGTCTGGTCACCTCATTATTTGACTTATGTAAATATGATTGAGTCTGTGCAGCAAAAATTTCTTCGTATGCTCACATTTAAATGTCACCTAGGCCGAACTCTGTTATGTTATGAGGAGCGCCTAGAATATTTCAATATTGACAAATTGGAAATCAGGAGACAAATTGCAGACTTAATGTATCTTTATAATATAATCCATGGTAACATTGATTCAGCATTTTGTGTCGAGAAGATAGCAATGAATGTTCCCTCTCGGCGATTAAGGAGGCACAACACATTTTCTCTCCCAGTATATAACAATAATATGGCACACTTTAACTCCATTTCTAGGATGCTAAGATTGTATAATAATTTAGAAAATACTGATAATGTGACCATCGACATATTTAATGATGGCACGGAGAAATACAAGAGGAGAGGACTATTACCGGATTGGTGAAATCAATTTCAAATTGATTTCACCAATTTGGTGGAGTCTTGAATTTTATACCTTATGTAGCGTAGTTTAATTTCACTTTTTATTTTTACTTCTAATTTTTATTTTTATTTTTCTAACTTCATTACTTTTAATTGTTACTACCCTTTTTTTTACCACCAAATTACTATTGTTTATAAATGTGTTTAACCTGCACCTTTATTGTTTCTGTAAGCTTGTTGTGTTCCCATGTAATTGATGAAAAACATCAAAACTATCTGTATTGCACTGTATTTCGTTTATTGTAATATGTTTTTCATTGTTTGTGAACCGTAAATAAATAAAATAAAATAAAATACACATTTATTTCAATATTGAAAACTTCATCCTTTCCGGTCACTAAATCACGACTATGTTTGGAATCACCAGAGAGATAAATATAACAACTCTCTTAAAAATTCGTATAGATGTACCTAATGGCCTAAAAGCGTAATGGGTATTTTTTGCATTTTCGGCTTTTAAAAACACACTTTACGACTGGAATACGGTATTTTCGGTTTATATTTCAATCCTACTTAGGTTTTTTGTATTAAATTGTAAAATATATCAGGAGTTATAAATGTGTAATACTCAACCAAGTGTGTGCACTGATAAGGGTATTTGGCGTTGAGTTGGCTGTTTACTTCACGTCCCGGTAAAAATTTAATTTGATTATAGATTCTGACCAATATTGGATGAAAACATCATTTTACTATTTTTTGTTGACACCTCAACATAGACGAAGAATAATATAGAAGTCTGGGCATTTAAGGGGCGTACGACCGTCATAGGCTGGTTAAAGACACGTGTAACATTCACCAATTCTACCCATGATTGACGACCAAATTATTCAAGTTCTGTATAAATGATCCAATTTTAAAACATTGTGCGTGAATCACTAGAATTTCACTAGAGACATCTAATAATAATTTAACAAGTATTTGGACATGCTCAAAATGTTGTAAATCATTTTCATTCAAACCCTTATCCGCACCCCAATGGTGCATAGGGCACTGCATCATACAAACGCAGTGTTATCTTGATCGTTAACACACGAAGGAAAGGTGATCAGTCCTCCGCTTCAGGTACCAGGAATAAATAATAGAGTGAAAAATCACTTATATTTATTTGACCCCTTCCCCCTGGGAATCGAACCTGGGGCCTCCAGAACGGTAGCCGAGCGTGCTGACCATTACACTACGGAGGCGGACATAAATAAAGTAAATCATTTTACTCGTTAAAAATGGAAAACACACGAGATATATGTATACGCTAAACTGCCATTATTGAAGGTACGATCGTAGATCAAAGACGAGTGACAAGATTCCGGTTTTTTTATTACCGTTTTTTACTGTATCAAAAATTATCGTTCATAACTTTTGTAGAATAGACTTACATCTTCCCCTTCTTTTTCAACCTTATTTAACTAGATTTCTTGTCTCTTCGACCTTGGACTTTTAAACATGTCAGGACAAGACTCTAACAAATAATAATCACAATGTAAGTTGTACAGATAAAATGAGGCATGTGTGAATAGAAAAAGTGCTAATGCCACAGAAATACGCATTCCGAGACATGAATAAAAGATGTTTCATTATTCTCCCATACTGGAACGAGTCGACTCCTAGGACTGGCTGCCCATTAATAAATTATTCTAATCACGCGCGTAAACTCGCAAATGTTGTGAAGGAGACCTCGTCCACCGCAGCGTGTGAATCATCCTTTGAACGTTACAACATCTTTAAATTATTATCATCATAATAAGTATCCCGAGGAACCGGTTCCGCGGATCATGTGAACTGTCCTGAGCAGTCCTAGGACGATCGAGAAGCGCTAAAGCATTCTGCACGAAAATACTCGTTTTTAAACAATATTTACAGACGTTAGAAACAGTCGATATTCAATCCTCAGATGTTGTATGATTGATATCCGGACAGTGAAATTGTAATGAAAACATTGACCCTTTACCGGAAAAATATCATTGACGCTAGTTAGCTTAAGTTCTTTATCTCTATAGGGTCGATATTTTGGCATTTATAAAAGTCAGCCCTTAGGCCTTACTTTCAATCACAGATCACAGAATTCAGTAAGCGTCCGGCAGCACTTGAAGCCGCACGTCTTTTTACGCTCTTTTGTGTTTTTTTTTAAAAATAAATATATAAAATGTTTTTTTTTACATTTTTTATTCTTCTTTAAGTCTTCTCCTTTTAATAACTCTTTTCTTTTCAAAACATTTATTTAAAGAAGAAACAAATTTAAATACAAAAACGGGGTTTTAAGTGAATTTTTACCTGGGTGAATTTTTACCTGGGTTTAAAGAAAATTAAGTTGCTGGCTCCTGATTACTGGGCATTAATTCCTTAGTGGAGAAAACTCAGATTTGAGAACAAGAATTTGGACACACTCAAAATGTTGTGTATATTTATGTTGAACCAGTCAGAAATCAAGCCCTGGACCTCACGCACGTCATTTTCTATGCCACTAGACTGCCAAGCCTAACAATATAGTCATAAACAACAACAACAAAAAACTATCGTATAATTAATTGAAATATCAATTTCCAATTGATGGCTTCATAAAAAAACATTTTTATGGTTGTAATCGTCATTAAGATTAGATAATTGTTGTAAAATGATACTTGTTAGAAACTCTTTCGAGCGAAATGTCAAGAATGTGGAATTCAGAATATCTATATTATAAAGCCCGTTTTGTAAATGTCGGCAAACGACGCTTTGATTTTATTTTCAAAGTCTTCCCATTGTTTCAAATCGTCGAGAGATATTTTGTTTCACAGTGTCATCAATTTCTGATTAATGACAGCCTCAACTTAATTGCCCGTCTAATAGGATACAGCAGGGACATTTAACATCACTAATGTATCTTAATTATACGTAATCAAATGAGGATTCTGTGTACCCAACTTCAAAAATCAGCAAATAAATACGATTCGGATTGCACCCAATCGTGCATAGCTTTAGATTGATGCAATCGACGTCATGGATCATTCTCATGGTGTGTTATTATTGGCTAATAAATTAGTATGAAAAATCACAAGACTATCGGGAACATTCTTATTGAAATCTGTACAGAAGTAAGGGAGATATGAAGGTATTTGCTTTAGATATTTGAATAAATCGAAAAACGGACACCGCTATACGTCATCGGGTGTGTTATGGGGCGTATCCTTTTATGTATTTGCTTAATAGAGCTGTAAAAGTAGTAGTGTGGATTCGTTTCTGTGGCGTCATTCGTTACCAACTTACGAAAACAACGCTTTTACGAAGGCGAATTTTGCAAAAGAAAATGATGAATGAAAATATTGATTATATCGGCTGTTATAAACGCAAAACGAGTCTTACTCTTAATTTGTTGACATCAATCAGGTGGGGGACCAAGTTTATTACGATTTTTTTTATTTTACCATTATATGATCTATGCAAGATTCACTCACTGTCTTTGCATTTTCTTGTACATAGTTTTATTAATGACTGATTAAAAATAAGAAATGCAGCAGAAGTTCTTCGTAGTTGTCGTATGATGTCAATTTTGAGATCTCCTAGTATTATTACGTTTTCCATATTCTTTTTACTTGTTCATGTCCATACTAGATCAGTTGTTTCATGAAAATGTAAATTCGGGTCATAATTTTCACCTAAGGAAGCCTAGAGTCCAGGCCCTTGAGCTTCTGTGTTGATCCTAGAATATAAAGGGGAGCTTTCATTGTTTATCTCTACAGCTAACGGCATAACGGTTAGTCAACTAGTTAGTTTCTTCTTCTTCTAATCCTTATCTGAGCCTAATGGTGCATAAGGTACTGCATAGCATAGAAGCCGTCTCATCATGATCGTTACTTAACGATCTTTTCTTCGTGTATTCACACGAAGGAACAATGATCCTGGATAATATTTAATAAATATTGAACATAACATATATACGTATTTATTTTGACCCTCCTAGAATTTGAATGTGGGACTTCCAGCAGGGTAACGACTCTTTTATCTCTAAATGCCCATCAACACAAAAAATGTGAGATTCCCACTCAAGACCTACTAACCGCCAAATGTTTGAATTTTTTGTAATGCATTGTAGATAGTTCTTTAGATATGGCCTTCAAGATTCAGCAATTTTCCTTCGAAACCAATCGACATTATGATTTTATAACAAATCAATTATTTGAATTATAAAATGGAATATCAAAAGGTTATTACTTCATTGACCATTCAAAAGTAGAGCCCTGTAAAACATATTCGCTCATTTAAAAAAAATATATACCAAACCATTTTTAACTGTGACCGGAAATATAATTTACCTAACGTCCAAGTGACTCTGAAATCTAGCTACGGCTTATGCAATACGGCATATTATGATCCTACTTAAACTTCAACTTTATAAGTTTTATAGCTTATTTTATAGCTTGTTTTTTTCCCACACGTGAGTGGGTTCACTCATTATGTTTAATTTTACTATTTTTTTTAAATAAATAAAAATATTTGTGTTTTTATTATTTATAAAAATATTTCAATTTCATACTATTTCTGTGAGTATAAGCGGCTCATTTTTAGAAATAGGTAACAAATTGTGGTAGAGTGGGTTCGAACCGTGAAACTCTGACTTAAGAGTCGGCGACACTAATCACGGGACCACAACCTGACACCATGTAAATATGTAGTTTATAAAAACCACTAAAATAATATCATGTATGTACTTCATGAAAATTCTATGTACAAACACTCGTCATAATCGCTTCCCAATTCAGTTCATATTTTATGTCAGTTTCCTAAAAGATGACGCATCTCGCAATTTCCGATCTACCACTTTAGGTGTATTTTCACCGCCTCGACACACCCAGTTAATAATTTCAACCTGCATAGTATGTATGACTCACAGCTTCGGCCAACAGGTTTCTTTAATTTTGATATGAATATTCAAAATAAAACCACCCAACGGCCGTTCCGATGTTGATCCTACTAAAAATATCCGTTGGAGCCTGAATGACCTTGCCAAATGACTTTAAACACTTATGATATATCGTATACACTTATGATTTGTCTAGTGTTTTGATATTACAAACAATGAAGACGTAGATTAATAAGTTTGAAAGTGAGAAGATTAAAAATCAGATTAAAAACACAATGTTTATAATTATAATCTTCTTCCTCGGGTGAGAGGGTGGACCATAGACATCAAGCTTAATTTTACCATATTTTATTTAATGTTACCAATATTAAAATAAGTCCATCGTTTCTGTGACGCCATTCATTACCAACTTACGAAAACAACGTATTTACGAAGGCGAATTTTCTAAAAGAAAATTATTAATGAAAATATTGATTATATCGGCTATTATAAACACAAAACGAGTCTAATATAATCCTTTATAGGTTGAGTATGTCAAATCACAAATTCCTCCCGTCTGACGAAGATCCATTCCGATTGGCGGTTAGGACGCTCGGGTTCGATTCGACAACTGGAGAAAAATATCATAGATCTACGTACATACATAATACACATGGAAATATGTAATTCATCTTCAATTTATTCGGGAATGCGTCATTAATCCATTTCGTCAATTCTCAAAACGTAAATGTATGTACATTCTCGAGAATTTTAATGACAATCTCTTAGTTGCATTATTTACATTCTAATTTATTCAAAATATTTGTGTTACTCGAGTGTTCCGGAAATCAGTGATTGATAAAGCAAGTATTCTGCAAAAGCGAATGAGCAGTTTCCACAATAACAAAAAAAAACGATAGTTCGTCACTATCCACAATATTTATACTATTTATTTTGCATATAAAAAGCATTGTCAACTTTGTGGTATGGTAATATAACACTCTCCTTATCATTCACCGTCCACTTTGTGTAATACCACTTAAAAACACTACTTCACGACGAGTGAAATATTTGTCTTAGGGCGTTTGTCTACTACACGGAATTTTACCGTCCAGCACGTCAGTTAGCGTTTTAAAACGATGATTGGCTTGGATCGGCTTGTGCTTTTGTGCATCTTTCTTCGGACCGGAGCTCTTGATCGGTGCTTGAACACGTTGCGCGTAAATGCGATCACGCTAAACTGCCGTAGTCGCTTTCATTTTATAAAACCGGACTGCCGGACGGTAAAATTCCGGGTAGTGGACAATCGCCCTTACTCCATTGTTCCGGAAAACAGTGATTGATAAAGCAAGTGCACTGTAAAAGTGAATGAGCAGTTTCCTATTTTTATTCCATATTTTTGGATCCTATATTATTTATTTTGTATCTTAAAAGCATTGTTAACTTTGTGGTATGGTAGTACCTATAACACTCCTCTTATCATTTATCGTTCACTTTGTGTAATAATCAAGATGAAACTGCCTCGATACGATGCATTGCCCTACGCCGTATTGGGTGTGGATAACGCTGATAAGAAAAATGAGAATATATCAATTTACTAAGCTGTTGGAGCCTGTAATCAACGTGTATATATATGGTACATAGTAAGTCGGCCAATACGCCACCAATTCGTCGGTGTCAAAAGTCAAAATCGTAGTATTAACCGAATCAGTAGTTTTGTAATTAGTAGATAATTAGCCAGACGTTGCTGCCTCTTGCGTGGCGAGTACGAACTGCGTGAATCTCTAATTAACAGACACGCAGCATCTATGGTACATCAACCGTTCCCATTGTGTTCGGTTCATCTTCAATTATCATTATTATGTTTTCATTTCGTCTTTCGTAATTAGCGGCCGGATCGCGAGGCATTTCCGTCCGCGAACAAAACCGTCGAAAACCATTCAAACAGCAATGGCACTTGCCTTGCCGGAGGTCAATCAGAGGCTGTGCCAGTGTACATGTTACGGGCAATGTACACAATCGGGCATTATTAATAATGACCGGGAAATTTAACAAGTGATAAATGATAAATTATATAGAAAATATTACATTTGCGTAATGCTGGTCCGGTGGACAAATTAAGTCGTTGTGTGCATTTTTTTTTAGATCTGAGTTGCAAATACAAATTTATTAAACTAATACTATTAATAATAATAATAAATCCCTTACCGCACCCCAATGATGCATAGGGCACTGCTTCATATAAACGCAGTGTTATCTCGATCGATTACACATGAAGGTAAGGTGATTAGCCCTCCACTTCAGGTACCAGTCCAGTGTAATATTGAATAAATATTAGAGTGAAAAAATCACTTATACTTATTAAACCCCCCTGGGAATCGAACTCGGGACCTCCAGAACGGTAGGCGAGCATGCTGACCATTACACTACGGAGGCGGACACTATTACTATTAACACCATTATTATTGTTAATTATATCAGACACTGGATTATTCACCCTACGGATGAGATGTCAATATTATAGATATCTCAACTTGATATGAAACATCTGGCGTTACTCTTTACATGAGAGAAGATAGAAGCCATATTTCCAAATTTACGATATATGAAAAGAACCTCAGACCATTGCACATATAAAGGTTTTAAGAATTAATGCAACATGGATGTTCAATAATGGGCAGAATGGTGAACGTTACACAAGTGTATAAAGTGATCGCTTAAGCCAGCCAAATGGCTTATGGTCTGAGATGCTCAGACTTCCATCTTCTTTTTCATCTTGATTTTTCATATCAATTTGAGATACCAATAATATTTTCTAAAAGTAATTAACCAACTAACTATTCATTCAATATTACCCTGGACTGGTATCTGAAGACGACGGCTGATCACCTTTCCTTCATGTGTTAACGATCAAGGTAACACTGCATTTATATGATGCAGTGCTCTATGCACTACCGGGTGCGGATAAGGCTTTGAAGAAGAATAATTAATTAACTATAACGCCGCTTCCCCGCCGGGGTAGCCAGAGAGAATAAAACGTCACTCCAATCTGTCTTTGCTGACAATCTTCGCCTCTTTTGCACTCATGCACCTCCTCATACATGCCCGATTTTACTGGCAATATTTGTAATGACCAAACATTATGAATACAGTTATTGCATTTTCAAACATTCGCGTGAAAATGCCATAACTAGGCGAAACAATTGTCACAATATTAATTTTTATATGTTTTTTTAACAATAAAATACAACTTAGTAGACTCAAAAATCTGTGTTTGATTTAACAATTAATACATAAATTAAAATAGAGTTCTACAAATGAAACGCCAACTCAATGAATAAATTATGAATACCACCCTGATTAATCAAATTGCCCGTAACGTATACACAATACCAATACAGAATATCTGGTCGCTAGATCCGATTTGCGAAATAACACCTCGCAACACGTAATATGATGTCACCAGCCGACAACGGCTCTATCATTCCATCGGGGCAAAAAATAGCACCAACGGTCGTAATTAAAACAAGATTATCCGACTCGTTGGTTGGTCATTGGTTCGCTTGGTACAAATTTAGTGTTACAACAATAATTGTTACACCGCTAATCACTCTGTTACGCGAGAGATTAAAATCAGTTCATTTGTTGCGATACTTTTCTGAGGCAGTTTTTTTTGCTCTTTCTGTTGCTTAAAAATTTCATTCATACCATATGCAGCAGTTTCCACTTGATGTAAAATCAAGTTTATAAGCTTTTTTAAAAGGCATTTTAATCTTGTTTATTTATAGATTTGGCGTTTAGTTTGTAGACATTCATTAGAAAATGCGATAATTGATTTTTATGCGGTTTTAAACAATAAAATACAACTTAGTAGACAAAAAACCAGTGTTTGATTTAAGATTGAATACATACATTTTAATATTTATACCTGCTTTCTCCTTTAACCATTCCGCATATCACCTTCTTGGTATTTGTCTTCCTCTCTCACCTTGACAATACATTCTCCTCTATTACGGTAATGATTACGTTGTCATGCCTTTTATGGTAAAAGTAATAATAAATTTGGATAATTTATATAGCGCCATTTTCGTAAAATACTACCTCAAAGGCGCTTATCTTCCTTCTTTTGTTGTTACTTGTTTCTTATGCAGTTATTTTTTATAAAACTATTTTTAAACACTCATCATTTGTCACTTGTCCCATCCAGTTAATTATTTTATCTTTTAAAACACCACAACTCAAAGTTTTCTAATCTTTCAATATCTTTCTTAGTATAATCCAGGTTTCATCGGCTGAAGGGTGTATTTTTTTCCAATTATAACTTTGTATCATTTTCTCGATTAATTGTTTTGAAAGGCGTTTTTGTTTTTGATCAATAAATTAATTACAATCGGAAACAGGTATAAAACCAATACATCAATGAAATTTCGGACTAAATAACCTTCATTTATTATATTAAACCCACCCACATAGCGTTCACCTTTAGCACCGGCGGTTAGACGTTTACCAATTAAATTAGATTGGCAAATAGCAACTTCTACAAGTCATACAATACTTGAGTTCGAATGCTAAGTAGAACTAACCATTATAAATGATTTTTTTTATTGGGGATTGGGCCAAGCATGTATCGTGCTACCATCGTTAGTTCGGCAATCGAACGCTTTCGTCTCGCCAACGTATTTAAACGTTAAAAATAAATGCGTCCAAATAATTGACGGTTTAATGGACGCATTTATTTTTAATCGTAAATATAATTTATTTTTTGTAACGGTACATGACATAAGACGGGGGATACCATCGTCAATTTTTTTTATATGGTATAAGTATATATTTGAGAATTTACTTTTTACAAAATTAAACTGACAAATTCCGAGTATGTAATCTGTTGAGATTAGCTCCTACTATACTACTGCTACTAATATCACGAAGTCTCCGTGCAGGAGAAGGCAGACAGGATGGAACGCCACACTCGTCAGTCCCTCCCGTTTTGTTTTCTCATACAGATTTGCTAAATATACTCTCTTCTCCATTCTCTCACAATCCATTCGTTCCACATGTCCAATTATTATATATTAAATATTAAAATCATACACTGATTTTAAGAGTCTACTAAATTGTATTTTATAATCAAAAACACATGAAAAAAATTGTGACAACTGTTTCGCCTTTTCTAGCATGTTCCAACTAACGACATTTTTCAATTATCCCTAACTGAGCCTTACATACATTTCCGAATTTCTATTTTTAATTCAGTCTTACATTTTTTTACAAATTCGTCAAGGGATCGCATTTCAACGGCGTTCATTCTGTTTTCATCCTTCTTTTTACCAATTTCATGTTTCGCTTTCATACACCAGCGTTAGCTAGCAGTCTATTAAATAATAATAAAAAGTGATAGCACATCATTGGCGAACGAACGACGAAAGCGTTTATCAAATCGATCTTAGGTATGGCACGAAGATAGTATTAATACATTAAATGAGTAAATGACTTAAGACCACCAGGGGAACTGTAATATGCTAATGACTAAGCTCTTTTCACTGGACCAGAATGTACACAAAAAGTAACAACATGGGAACGAGGTTATTTTATTGTGCGAGGCTTTCTTTTTTTCTAGATTACTTATTAAGTAACCGCGATTTCGCGTTTTTTTAAATAGAATTTAAACGAATATACAATATAATTGTTTATTTGATTGAATACTGTTACATTTGTATATGGATACAATAAAGTCATTTGAAAATTAGCTAAATACGTTATTTTTTCTTCTCAAGACATACATATTTACAAAGTTGTCAGAAGGGCAATTCTAAATACATAAATATTTTGTTGCAGACAATAGAGTTTTCTCTCTTCTGATTACTTTTCTGTAAAAATTATCTATCTTATGTGATTCTGGGTATCTACAACGGAAAATGTTATGTTTATAAATATAATCATTAAAAAAAACACTTGTTGATTCCGCATTTTTTAAAGTTTACTGGTGACAAAATTGAATTAAATTCAAAAGACGACAAATTTTTAAGCAAACGTTTTAACAATTTTTTTAATATTTATCAGAAACAGGATTTTTTTACCCTACACATGATATATCAATTATAAATTATAAGCATCTATTTGCATATATAGATCTTTAAAAAAATAATGCAGTGAAGCTGTTCAATAATGGGCAGAATAATAACCGTTGCACAAGTGTATAAAGTGATCACTTAAGACAGCCAAATGCCAGCAAACAAGAAAACAAATTCGTCTTTCCATTGGCGATGTTATTTGAATATACGAGTATATAAGTGATAGAGAACTATGTATATAGGTATTATATTTCATAATAAATTAATAATATATTGTCAGCGTTCAATCAAAAAGTGACAGCTAACAAAAAATCAAACAAACGCATTCCAAGCAAAATTCGACCGTGACATTTTCGTCGACGAGCGAATTAATTTAATTTCTACCTGCTGAAGATATCATACCGCGTTTCAATTAATTTGAAATCCTAACAATCTCACGAGGCGGCAAATAACCTCTTTGTTCTGGTAAAATAAAACAAATAAATTATAACAGATCGGTGATAAAGAACGGTGGTAAAAGGGATACAAGATGTACGATTTCCTGAGAGGACGCTCTTGTTTGAACTTGCGCCGACCTGCGGGTGCTTGACTCCGTCGCCGAGGTGCTTGTATCCCATACAATCAAACGGGCAGCATACCTGTTATGTACTTATTATTATGCACACTTGCCCGTATAATTATAGTACGATTGTTGAAACTCCTTGCGAGTGAGATCAACACCTCAACACGGCTGTCCAAACTTAAAACACAGTAAGGGACATTTTTTGTAGTATGTTTTTTTTTGCATTTTTGGACTAAATAAATTCTACTTACTGTAATGTCCCTTACTGTGTTTTGAGTTTGGACAGCCGAACAGTGTTTTGCCTTCAATTAATCATCATATCTTGCAGCGAATAATGAACACTGGTGTTTAAAAAAAATGGGTGCCAATTGTTTTACATTCAAAATTAACAAACTAACCATCGCGCCGCTTCTCCGCAGGGGTAGGCAGAGAGAATTGAACGCCACACCAATCTGTCTTTGCACACAATCTTCGCTTGTTTCACATTTATACATCTTCTCATACGTACACGCCAATTATTCCGACTCCTGACTGACCTCTTTGAAATATTTGAAATACATACTTGATTCTGCCAAGTTTTCCTCCGTCTTCCGTTGCCTGTATTACCAAACACATACGCCTCATAAATGTGATTTCTTCTTCTCCCTAGTTAGCCTTTATTTTCATTAATTTATTCGGCAGTCACTTAATCAAAATCTATACATTTTAATTAATGTTTTACTTAGTAAATACCACTATTTCTTAAAATCTACTGTGACATGTATTTCGATGCATTCCGCATCATTTTCATACGGTGTTTGATAGTATAATTATAAATTGGAGGCATTATGCCTCTAACCGGAGCCTATTTCTTATAAAACCGTTTTCAGTAGGAGACACTTCCCGGAAATCGATGGAATTCGTCAGAAACCAATAAAGGCGTGTTCTTATACCGACCAGTGTTGTTATTTCTCAAAATTCTAACGTGATTTATTCATTCGAAGCCTCGAAACGTTTGGAATCGATCGATATCCTCTAAACCTCCGCCAAATATGATTTTTGTAAACAACATCCGCTTCCGGTCCGTTCGTTTCCAACATGTCATGTCACAACCTAAACATGCTCTTCCTTTCTCCCAGAATCGGAACATTCAAAGGAGGTTTGCGGATATCCTTCATCGTACAATATAAGTCCTTTCAAAAGAGGCCAAATTGAATTATTTGGGTGCAATTCAAACCACGGGCATTCGATTGATACCGCGAAGGTCTGGTCTACGTACAATAGTTTTTTTTGACAGTTGAAATGTTTCCCAAGGGGTTGATCTTGCACTTACGGCGATGTCCATACCTGACTGAGATAGGGGATGTTTAGTACTCTAATTGTCGCGTCATATGACTCTACACTGGTGGTCGCCTCTTGTCTTGTTCTTCAATTGGGTATACCTGTTTTTAATTAATGTTTTACTTAGTAAATACCACAATTTCTTAAAATATACTGTGACACGTGTTTCGATGCATTCCGCATCATTTTCAAACACCGTATGTGAAGCTTATTCTAAATTTTAGAGTTGGGTCCTTAGGACGTTGAAGGTTGAAGAGGGGGTAGTAGCTGTTTCATATTTTTATTTATTAATTTTATTTTTTTGATTTCTTATCAGTGGGAACATAGACAATAGGGGGGAGGCTTTAGTCATTGTCATATTGCTAATTATGGGTTTATTCTTATTTATATTTTTATAAATTTCTATTGTTTCACAAAATGTTGCAGTTTATGGCTTTTCGTATTAATTATTTTTAGGATTTCTACGTCATTGTGGTTAAATTTGTGATCTATTAAATGGTTAGCGAGTTCCGAAAAATTATTATTTCTCAAACATAATTCATGTTCCATGATTCTTGTTTTGAATTTTCTGGAAGTCATACCAATATACGAACTTCCACAGTCGCAGTTTAATTTATATATGCCACTATTGTCTAATATATTTTAACATCATATGTTGGGGTGAATAAAGGTACACAGCCCCATTCTTACGGGTATACTCTCAAATATATATGTAATTCATTACGCGACATGCTGCGCGAGAATCCCCGCGTATTGTTCGCACACATTTTAAAAAAAGAACATATCGCTCACTCCTTTCAAGAACGTCATAAATCAAAAGACTTGATTTTTCAGGAGAACGTTTTTAAAGTTTAAAAATATAATACAAAGTATTAAAAATAAATATCAAGCCACTTACTGAATTTTTACTGTGCAATAGATCTTTTTAGGTAAAACCTGAAGGTTTTTTTCTCGATTTCAAAAATATGAAGTATATTTGAAAAAATAATTAAACAATACCTTTTCTTCTAAATGCAAAAACAGTGCTTTCTGCCCTGTAGCGGGTAAATATTAAGAAAAAAATGCCTCTTTTGCTGGAATATAGTACATTTTCTGGGCATTCCAAAAACATGCACAACTGAAAATTGACGATTTTTGATTTATGACGTTCTAGAAAGGAGTGAGCGATATATTGGAATATTTTTATTATTATTTAATACATGTTAAAAATGATTACCACGACTGGGCTTACAGTAGGTACCCCATTCGATCAATAAACATTTTCAACACATTTTTTTGTTGTGGTGGTGTACTTAAAATCTGGTGATGTCAACAGCCTGCATAATCGGAGGGCATGTATGACTAGACTTATGGATGTGAAGGAAGCGAGGAGTGTATGTCAGGACAGAAGAGTGTGGCTTTCCATCCTCTCTCCCTGCCCCTGCGGAGAAACGGCGTGAGTAGTAGCAGTTTTCGATTGTTGTACTTTAATTCCATGAATGGTAGCTTCGATTACGTGTTTCAATGCCTCAATCGAAAAACTAACTAACTAACCGTCACGCCGCTTCCCCGCAGGGGTAGGCAGAGAGAATAGAGCGCCACACCACTCTGTCCTTGCAAACATTCTTCGCCTCTTCCACGTTCATGCATCTCCTCATACATACCCGCCGATTGCTACGACTCCTAACCTGACCACTTTCAAGTATTTGGCATACCTGATCGTGCCATGTTTTTCTCGGTCTTCCTCTGCTTCTTTTCCCACTAATATTCGCCTCAATTTTTATTTATATATATTTAATATATTTTAATATTTTTTATTTATACATATTTAATATTTTTTAATGCCTCAATCGTATGGTAAGCGTGACACTTGTCCTTAACGGCTCTTCACAACAAAATAGTCCAACGGGGTCAAATCACAGCTCCGATCTTTACCACCGATCATAGTTTACTCTGGGTTAATGGTATTTTGAATAGCCTTGCAAATGAAAATGTTTTTGCAAATAAACAAGTATTTTTTTCTTCTGATAATACATAATTTATACGTCCGGAGAATCCGGAGATATCTCTGGGGTCTCCTTTGTGCTCGCCGAACGATTCAAGTCTCTACAAGTTAGGGTTTCAGCATTTGTACAACTCAAATCAGATTAAAACTAGCGTTTAATCTTGAAATTAAGCGAACGTTATCAGTGTCTAACGATATAGATTATAGTTAACTTGTCAGATTGTCGCAAGGCGCGGAGCTTGTTCAAACATATCTAAATTTTGTAGGTCAAGACATGGGTATGTTTATATTGATATGCAACAGCCTGTCAGAGGTGCCAAGCGTACAAAAGCTTGTACGAGTGCGGATATGGAACCACGGGTGTCTTGGCCATTGCATTTTTATTCTTCTTCTCATTTTCCTAATTAACTAACCATCACGCCGCTTCTTAGCAGGGGTAGGCAGAGAGAATAGAAGAATTTCATTAATTTATTCGGCAGTCACTTTGTGGTACAATCCATCCATTTTTTATTTTAGTTTTACCTAGTAAATACCACTATTTCATTAAATCTACTGTAACACGCGTTTCGATGCATTCCGCATCATTTCCAAACACCGTATACCCCACACCAATCTGTTTGTTCTCTCCCTCAAAATTAGACGAGCGTGCCTATGCTGTTGAGGGACCTATGGCATTGAATACTCTTCCACCAGTAGATACAAAAGCGAAAGTGTGATTATCAATAGAAAAATACTAAAAACGAATTTGTTTGCATAAATCTTTTCCACTATCTTCTTTACCCCAATTCGTTTTCAGGGAAGCGCCCTTGAGGTAGTATTTTACGAAAATGGCGCTATATAAACTATCCAAAATTAAAAAAATACCCTGATGGTTATGAACATTTTTCTTGCACAAATACCAGGTGGTCGAAAATAGCCCAGCTGAAAGCTAAAAGGTTTCCGCTAAAGATAGAGTCATTAAGGTCATGCGTAAAATACCCTATAAAAACATCCTTTCAGCTCTAAAATATGTTCTGTTTTGATTGCCAACATAGTTTCTAATAAATCCACGCACCCTAAAGTCATTAGCATTTTTTGTCGCAGACGGTGGAAATGAAGAGACAGCCAACATATCAGCACATGTTTTAAGACAAGTCCTCAGCGACTTTTTTTAAATGTCTGAATGTTTATTTTATTCACGCTAGGCAGCCTGGAGCAATTTTGATGATAATATATTTGAGGTTAAACTTGTACTCTAAACATCTTTTAATTCAGGAAGCAATGTTTTGGACCTATAGTCTTGGTTAACTGGGTATTATTTATAATGCCAATATTTTTTTATCACTCTGATTGACTATTCAGTACAGGCAGAGTGAAAAATACGAGTAAAGTGTGCGATGTTGCATATAAAATTAACTCTCTCGATTCTAGGCTTAGTATGGCTAAATAAAATCAAATGAGGTTAGGTCAAATACGATTATGTTACAACATTTTGAGTGTGTCCAAATACTTGTTCACAAAATCTGGATTATCTCCAACTAAAAATAACTAATAATTAATAATAACAATTAATAATAATTTCTAATAAAAGAGTTTCTGCTCAATAAAAAGCATCTTTTCATCTCACCAATAGATGTCTCTAGTGAAGTTCTAGTGATTCAAGAATAACGTTTCAAAGATGGTTCATATATATAGAACATCCAAGAATTTGTGTAGTGTAGTTGTCACTAATAGGTAGAATTGGTGAATGTTACACGTGTGTAAAGTGATCAATTAAACCTATGACGGTCGTCAGCCCCGTAAATGCCCAGACTTCCATATTCTTCTTCATCTTTGATGAGATGGCAAAAATAATATGAAAATAACTCCTGAAATTGGAGATAATCCAGATTTTGTGAATAAGTATTTGGACACACTCAAAATGTTGTGAATACATTTATTTATTAAAACTAACTAACTAACCATCGCGTCACTTCCCCGAAGGCGTAGGCAGAGAGAATCAAATGCCACACCACTCTGTCTTTGCAAACATTCCTTGCCTCTTCTACATTCATGCATCTCCTCATACATACCCGACGATTATTACGAAACACGATATTTTTATATGAAAATCTATTATCATATAAAAATATCGTGATTTGAAATCCGTGTAACACAAGATTGTTGGAAAATTTCAACGCAGCCAGCAAAAAAGGGCCAACGGCCGACGGGTAACGATGAAATCGAACGGCAGATGTGAAATGGCTGTACGGTTTACGAGATTGAAGGCATCCGAAATCGGCGCCGGTAACAATCGGGAGGATTTGAGATGATGACGGTCGATAGGAGCAGCATGAAAGGAGCGTAACATCTGTCGCTCGGGCGCGCGCGCACCTTGCACGGCGAGCGGCGGCAGAAGGCGCATGCAGGCAAATACGAGTATAATACCTTGCGAGGACCAATTTCTTTCATTGGCTCTCTGCGTGCGTGTACAGACGTGGGCATCACAATAGCACCTTGTTATTGACCAATTTATGTTAATCTGTATGATATTATTTTGTTTGCTATTCAATCATTTCCAGCATAATATTTTCCCCAACTCATTCACAGTGCAGCGCCCTTGAGGTAGTATTTTACGAAAATGGCGCTATATAAGTTATCCAAATTTATTATTATTATTATTATGTTTAACGCATTGAACGAGTTAATTAACAGGACCAATGATTATATATATACATATAGACCCTTAGCCGCAGCCCGATGGTGCAAAGGGCACTGCATAATATAAACGCAGTGTTATCTTGAGCGTTAACACGTCAATGAAAGTTGATCAGCCCTCCGCTCTAGGGTAATATTGAATAATTACAGTGTAAAAAAAACTAATATTAATTACCCCCCTCGGGGAATCGAACCCGGGACCTCCAGCTCGGTAGCTGATCGTGCTGACCATTACACTACGCCTCCGGGGGGGAATTGATATTAGGTTTTTTTTATGTAATATTCATTTAATATTACCCTGGAGAGGAGGGCTGATCACCTTTCCTTCCCGTGTTAACGATCAAGATAACACTGCGTTTATATAATGCAGTGCCCTATGCACTATCGGGCTGCAGATAAGGGTTTGAAGAAAATGAAAAACTATTTTATCATCTTATACTTGACTGAAACTTTATTTTACTTATCTGAAACTACCGATCCTAAATGTTCTATGTTACTTCTTTTCCTTCTTATAACGCCTATCCGCAGCCAATAATGCAAAAGCACAGCATCGTACAAAACGAGAGTAATATTCCAGTGAAAAATCACCAATATTTATTTTGTCTCTACTCGGAATAGAAACCGAGTCCTCCGACACGGTAGTCTGGCGCGCAAACAACTACACTATGGAGGTGGAAGAAAATGAAGAAATGAAATATAATACATATATATTAAAATCAAAACGGTGGTTCTAGTGTTGTGACCACTCTCTGTATATACAGAGGGTAGATGGGATCTAGCAGCTGCCATGTCTCTCCCTTATCTGCCTATAAAAAATGAGTCAAACTGTTTTTTACGTAAGTTAATTTAATTTATAAAATAAATATTTATTTGTCTTTATTATATAGAATAATAAAACAAATAGTCATTTAGATTATCATCCATTCATCATTGGTAAAAATATCAAACTAGTAAAAGTATAAAAATTGTCTAGTGCACAACTATGATACACGTTACACGCTTCACCCACAACGAAGGGTCCATCTTACTCTCACTATTTCTAACTACTGGTGGAAGAGAATTACACGCCATCGGTCCTGCAACATCAAAGACACGCTCCCCCCAAATTTAGTGCGCTGGTTATGAGCTGGTAAGATTATTTTACCCATAGTAGTTCGGCTGTCCAAATTTAAAACACAGTAAAGGACATTTTTTTGTAGTAGGTTTTTTTGCATTTATGGACTAAGTAGACTCTACTTAGTCCATAAATGCAAAAAAAACCTACTACAAAAAATGTTCCTTACTGTGTTTTAAATTTGGACAGCCGAGTTGTAGGTGAGTGAAGCCTGACACGTCTAACAACCAATTCGTCTAGTATACACAGCTCTTTTAGATACTCTGGAGCTATATTATGTAATGATTTATACGTGAGTAGACAGAGTTTTGTACGCCTACATAGTGTAATGGTCAACACGGTAGGCTACCGTAGTGGAGGTTCCAGGTTCGATTCCCAGGGGGTTAAAATAAATATAAGTGATTTTTCACTCTAATACTTATTCAATATTACCCTGGACTGGTACCTGAAGCGGAAGGCTGATCACCTTTCCTTCATGTGTTAACGACCAAGATAACACTGCTATTTTATGACGGAGTGCCCTATGCACCATGGGGTGCAGATAAGGGTTTCGCTTTGGAAAGCACGACCACTTTAATTAGTGAAGTTACTCATAACAGTTGTTTTATAACATTAATTTTTAATGAATAAATAAGACAAAATGAAAATATTAAAAATAAATATATTTCCTGCAGGATATAGTATTAGTTAGAAAGGAGTCTTATCTAAAAATGGGGTATAATTTAGAAATACTGGCGGCAACCCTCCAAATCAGTCTAGCCGCCATCCAATTACTCGAGTGTCAATATTTGACAAGGCATTATTCTGTGTCCCTCACTCGTATCTCTACTTACTAAACACTTAAATTACCATAATTAGACAGTGTCTCTATCTAAGAACTGATTGTTTTCAATTATGTTACTTTCATTGTCTACATGCAAAGAAATGTATTCCTTTAATTATTGAATTAAAAAAGTATTGAAAACCAAGATGGCCACGTTACGTCAGTTTTTAGAACTTTATAAACTTGTAATGTGACGTTTCTTTATTTTTTTTTTAAAGCTTTCTTTTTTGATACAGGTTTTTCATTTCAACATGAACGTTTTACAAACCAAATTAGACGCTTTACAAAGCAACTTGGACGTTTTATTGTATTTTATGAATAATTTGAATTTTTAATTCAAGTTTTGCTTAGTAAATTCCACAATTCCTTAAATCTTCTGTGACACGTATTTCGATGCATTTCGCATCATTTTCAAACACCGTATGTGAAGCTAGTTCTAAATTTTAGAGTTGGGTCCTTGGGACGTTGAAGGTTGAAGAGGGCGTAGGAGTTGTTTATTTTTATTCTTCTTCTTCTTCTTCTTTTAGGACTAGGTCCTGTCATTCTCGGGTCGCTCCTGGGAGGTGGAAGACCAGCTATCCTTCCATCGTTTAGGTGGTCTTCCTGGGGGTCTGATCCCGCCTATGCTGCTGTCTGCTGCCACCCTCACCACTCGATCCGAAATCGCTCTTCTCACACGATCTCTCCAGAAACGTCTTCTTTCTTTTTTATTATTTTTATTAATTTATTTTATTTTTATTTCTATTTTTTATTTTTATTTCTTATCAGTGGAAACATAGACAATAGGGGGAACACGTGTTACAGTCGATTTTAAGAAATAGTGCTATTTACTTAGTAAAACTTTAATAAAAAATGGATACATTTTACCGCAAAGTGACTGCCGAATCAATAAATAAAAAAATAGAATTTTTAAAAATATATTCATATTATTACTACATATACCGTCAGTGTGAATAATTGCCCACATATGTTTTCTTAAGACTAGCAAAAAACTGGGCCATGGACAAGAGCTAAGATATCAGGTCCAGCAGCTCAGGGATGACACGCGCTAAGGAACTGATCACGGGGTACTCGCGGAAATTCACCATAGAAGCTAAAAGCTTAACAAGAAACAAATAAGGATCCTAACCGGGACCTTGAAAGGACACTGCAGACTGAGGAAGCACATGTCAAAATTTGGACTACATGACTCCCCAGTCTGCAGATTTTGTATGGAGGATAACGAGACACCCATCCACATTCTCTTTAACTGTGACGCACTCGAAGTCACATCCTTGGAGTACAACTACTAGACTCCGAAAAGGTGAAGCTCCTACCACCAAGACAGGTCGTGAGCTACATGACTCACGTAGGTCTTGATAGTGAGCTATATGACAGAGGGAGGTCACAATGTACCTAATATGGTCGCAGTGACATAAGGGATGCAAGATCCCTCGACCTTCTTCTTCTCCTTTTTCTAGATCCTAAGGATCGGTTTGTGCCCCCACTTGTAGCCCTTGGGATGTTGACTTCCAGCTGTCTTTCCACCTTTTTGGAGGTCTGCCTGGGGGTCTGCGTCCTTCAGGGATTTCTTGAAGGGCGGTACGTGGAAGTCTGTCATCTGACATTCTGTTTACATGATCATTCCAGTATCGTCTCAACCTCATATGGCCAAATGGCCCTTTAAAGGCTACGAGTACCATAATAATCATAATTATATAAGCGTGTATGCGTAAAATTTTTTTTGGTAATTCCACGTTATTTACACAATACCTTCGGTATGGCTAAGCCGAATCCCGATTCCCAACGAATGCGTTTTCAATAGGGTGTACACAATAACCGACCTTGTCAAAGGCGTTAGGAATGCCTTTCAATGAGCTATGAATATGATTGTTGGCAGGAATGCGTTTAATGTCATAATCGCTTACCAATAGAAACGCCGCCGAGACGCGAGGAATCAATCTTGCCGGTCCAATAGGTCCATTCTACATATAAAAATAGTCAAAGATTATTTTTAACATAACGGAAAGCAGTTAAATAACGCAATCCTTTATTTCCTAGGTGAAAGTAGGCTGCAGTCGAAATTCAACCTCTTATTACGAATATGCGGTAAAACGGTGCACGATAAACGATGTTCGAATGGTGAAATAAGGAAATAATGCAAAGCTGAGATAAGCATTAACGATAACATTCAAAAAAGTTTTGTTGAGATTGTTTGGACATGTGGAACGAACGGTAAAAAATAATTATGAAGCGAATGTGGTTGGAAAAAGGAGCAGAGGAAGACCGAGAAAAACTTGGTATGATCAGATACGTCAAATACATGAATGCGGTCAGGTCAGGAGTCGAAATAATCGGCGGGTGACTATGAGGAGATGCAAACATATAAAAGAGACGCCTTCGCCTCAAATGCCATGTTTGCAAAGACAGGGTGGTGCGGCGTTCTATTATCTCTGCTACCCCTGCGGGGAAGCGGCATGGTGGCTAGTTAGTTAGTTAAGCAATGTTTTCCTTTCAATAAAAAACAGACTAATACAGGAATGAGTAATCAACAAGCTGTCGCAAAATTTATTATTTATGTGTTTTTAAACAATAAAATACCACTTATTAGATTCATTTAAATCAGTGTTTAATTTTAACATTTAATATATATGTAAAGGCATTAATATTTATTTTTTTAAAACCCAAATCCCCATCAGTTAATACGTATTCCTTGAGCACGTTTGGTGAAAACGTCTCTCAGTCTACGAAATGTTTTCAAATTAGATTAACATAGGCAAGCTTTAGTTGCCTTGTCTCCGTTATTAATTAGGGACATTTATTATGACATATAATCCTACTTAACTCCACTACATTGTCACGTTATGGGATCCATAAGCCCAAAAAGGTAATTACGTAGGAATTTTTACATTTTTGTGTCGAATGAATGTAATGTCCCAAAAAAATCCCGAATATTTGGGATATTTATTTTTCTGTTAATTCTTTACAAGTCTTCATCGACATTTTTTTTACTTGTAGGTACCATAAACATGTATGAAGGTATCGATAGTATCTAATTAAAATGTTTTAAAATCACTATACATATTTTATTATAACTTAATTATAATGTCTACCGGTTTCGAAGCTAACCGCTTCTTTATCAAGGCTGACTAATACTATTAATTATAAATATTTTATTTAACTTAATTATAGTGTCTACCGGTTTCGAAGCTAACCGCTTCTTTATCAAGGCTGACTAATACTATTAATTATAAATATTTTATTTAACTTAATTATAATGTCTACCGGTTTCGAAGCTAACCGCTTCTTTATCAAGGCTGACTAATACTATTAATTATAAATATTTTATTTAACTTAATTATAATGTCTACCGGTTTCGAAGCTAACCGCTTCTTTATCAAGGCTGACTGATACTATTAATTATAAATATTTTATTTAACTTAATTATAATGTCTACCGGTTTCGAAGCTAACCGCTTCTTTATCAAGACTGACTAATACTATTGATTAGTATTAATCAGTCTTGATAAGGATGCGGTTAGCTTCGAAACCGGTAGACATTATAATTAAGTTTTAATAAAATATTTATACTGATTTTAAAACAAAGTAACATTTTTATTATAAAATAAGAAATCACAAAGTTAGTGCTTCAAATATAAATTTTACCGATATTATGTAATGGGATTTAATCTTGTGTGAAAGTGAAGCATGGAGTTGGCAAAAGAATGATGAAAGTAGACTGAATGCAGTTGAAATGCGATCTCTCAGACGAATTTGCGACAAAACAATGTATGTAGTTGTTCGAATGGCGATACAGGAAAATAATGCAAGGCCAAAATAAGCATTATCGATAAAATTACGAAATGTGTGGAACGCACGAGAAAAGAAATAACAGGAAATACAAATGTATGAGGTGAATGTAGTTGGAAATAGGAGCAGAAAGAGACTGAGGAAAAAATTGGATCAAATGTATCAAATACTTGAAAGTGGAATAATCGGCAGTTATGTATGTGGAGATACATGAATGTGGAAGAGGCGAAGATGTTTTGCAAAGATATATTGATGAAATATTTCAAATACTTGAAAGTGGAATAATCGGCAGTTATGAATGGGGAGATACATGAATGTGGAAGAGGCGAAGATGTTTTGCAAAGATATATTGATGAAATATTTCAAATACTTGAAAGTGGAATAATCGGCAGTTATGAATGGGGAGATACATGAATGTGGAAGAGGCGAATAAAGATTGGTATCGCGTTGTATTCACTCTGCTTACTTCTGCGGAGAAGCGGCGTGATTTTAGTTTTTTTGTTTGTTTGAAACTAGACACCTCGTCATCAAGAAAGCGATCCATTCATAGTACATGAGGAATAGGGAAAATCGAATGTCTATGACTGTACGGCTGTCCAAACTCAAAACACAGAAGGGACATTTTTTTGTAGTACGTTTATTTTGCATTTTTGGACTAAGGAGATTCTACTCAGTCCAAAAATGCAAAAAAATGTACTACAAAAAAAATGTCCCTTACTGTGTTTTAAGTTTGGACAGCCATGTATCAAAGTTCAAAATAGGTACCGTAGAACGGGGCTACTTGAACTTTGATGTGTTACTTGAGCCCAGTACAAAAAAATATTTAGATCGTGGTATCGATCGAAGTATCGTAACAATAAGTGTCACCTTTCAGGGAACCAATGAATCATGTCGATACGTTCATTATCGTAGACCAAATACAGATCTAAATAAAAAAAATGTACTGGGCTCAAGTAACACATCAAAGTTCAAGTAGCCCCGTTCTACGGTACATTTTCTATACGCCACGTTGATTTGTAAGAAAAAATAAATAAGATTATGGTCCAATGTCCAATATGCTAATATCTTTCATCATCCAAATATTTACATCAGTTTCTCAGGACGGACATTGAACTGGAGCATTTTGTGATGCATATCAAGCGTGCATGGATTACATTTTATACGGCATGACAATTGTAATACGTGTTTACAAAGCATAGGCCCAGTCCTGACACCCATTTACTCGGCCGTGAGTGATCGGTGTCCCTTCCTGCCCAAGGATCAAGCAACGCTTATCCATCATTTTTTTCTTTGTCCTCGTCTTAGTGAGTCAATGCCATCCTGGACACCGGCAGGATCGAAATCAGGATAGTGCACTTATATTATTATTTTTTAAATCTTTACAGCGTATGTGTGACCAGTTATTGACAGCTGCTATCCACTCTACAGTTTACCCTATATACATATATTACGAATTTTGAAGAAAATATTATACGTGATCACATGAATATTAAAAATACATAATACTAAAATAAATACATCGTACTTGCTTGTAGGGCCCGCTTCTTCACTTTTTCTGTTTTTGTTGTAAACTTAGAACTCACCTGAAAAAAATATGAAAAATTATGTGTAAAAATTATGTAATAAAATAAAAGTGGAAAAATGAAATAGTTGTTATTTTATTATATAAAATGCAGTTCCTCCAAGAAATGTCAGTACAAAACTTAAATATCCAAAAAAATATGTTAATATGTAGTTTTTTTCTTCATTATTTTGTGTTTTTTTAATTCATTTTTAATTTAAGTTTTACATGGTAAATAACATATTTAAAAAAAATATATTTAGGCACTTGTTTTCATGCATTCCGCTTCATTTGTAATGGTTTTTAAGAAATAGTAATATGTACGAAATAAAATAAAATTGAAAAAATGTTTAAAAGTTTTTTATTCAGCACAAAAATGAACTAGTCAATTTACAATCTAAAATTAATAAGACGAAAAGGATATTTTCTGGCGTTTCTCATGTATGTGATTATAATCCAGGATTATGATATAATTTACAAATAAAAGAGTTTCTGGTAAATAAAAAGCTTTTTTCATCTCATCATAGATGGTCTCTAGTGAAATTCTAGTGAATTTAAGCACTATGTTTCGAATTTCAACAAAATATAAATAGAAGTTCCAAGAATTTGAGTAGTGTGGTTGTCAATCATGGATAGAATTGGTGAATGTTACACGTGTGTGAAGTACTACGGTCGTTAGCCCCGTAAATGCCCAGACATCCATATTCTTCTTCATCTATGTTGAGATGTCAAAAAACAATATTAAATTTTTATATTATTTTTTGACATCTCATCAAAGATGAAGAAGAATATGGAAGTCTGGGCATTTACGGGGCTGACGACCGTCATAGGCTGGTTTAAGTGATCACTTTACACACGTGTAACATTCACCGATTCTACCCATTATTGACAACCACACTACTCAAATTGTTGGAAGTTCTGTATATATATAAACCAATTTAGAAACCTTGTTCTTGAATCACTAGAACTTCACTAGAGACATCTATTGGTGAGATGTAAAGAAGCTTTTCACGAAGCAGAAACTCTTATATTAGTATGTGAGGTCCGAATCCTGGATTATAATCACACACATGAAAAAAGCCAGAAAATACCATTTTCATTTTTATTATTTAAGCTTATAATTTGACCAGACAATTTATTTACAACAGTTGTAGTGTGTCCAAATACTGATTTGTAATAAGTATTTGGATACTTTCAAAATGTCGTAATTTAATTTTTATGTTAAGTCCTGCCCTGTTCCGAATCACCCCTCGTCAACCCGAATAGTCTTTGATATCCAATTTTACGTTTCATAATGGAGCAATTCCTTTACAATTAAAGTGCCTCTTTGTAATTCCGTTGGAGGTCATTTCTAAAGTAGACCAGAATATATTATTCCTTCACAATGCCCTTCTAAGGGTGTAATGACCGATTCGCTTCTTAGCATAGTTTGAACTAAGCAATGAGAGTCCCATGGACGAAAATACAATTTATCATTAGTATTAATTTGACCGCCTCCATAGTGCTGTCGTTAGTATGCTAGGCTACCATACTGGAGGTCCCGGGTTCGATCCCAAAGTGGGCCAAAATGAATATTAGTGATTTTTCACTCTGATATTTATTTAATATGATCCCGGACTGGTACCTGAAGCGGAAGGCCGATCGCCTTTCCTTCGTGTATTTAATGATCAAGATAACCCTGCTTCTATATGATGCAGTGCCCTATGCACCATTGGGTGAAAAAGGGTTAGAGATTATTTTGACAATAGTGAATATTCCTTTCTAATATCTCGTATTTTAATTTGCGCTTATGTTATACATCGATTTTTCTACACATTCATCTAAGAGATCGCAGTTCAACGACTAAAATATTTATGTTATATTCTATTGTTATCTAACACCGTTGCATTAGATTCATACTGATCCATGTCCATTTAAAACTATAAAATAAGTTCAGTAAATTACTTATTAAACTGGCCAACAATTTACAACTTTTATTAAGTAACTGGCATGAAAATACCTAATCTTTATGCACTTTGCATAGCTGAATTAAAAAACAAAAGCAAATAAATGTAGAACGTCAGACTTTTTAGCTATGGATATTTTTAATTCTGATATTGACTAAAGTGTATCTTATGATTTATGTATAATTATATATATAAACATATAATGCTATCGTATTCAATATTATAAAGTTAATATATTTCCACTGTTACTCCATAATTATCAATACTTTTTTTGAATCCCTTAGACCAAGTCTAAGACTAAAATACAGTTTCAACGTATGGGTTCCATACAAACAATAATATGACTGTAACATCAAAACTTGACGTGATACAAGCTTGTCACCGTATAAACGATTAACTTAGTCCAAAATCAGTCATCAGAATTTCAGTTACAAAATCATTGTTGGCCAGTGTTATTTTCAAATAGTGTAAACGCATAAATGTTGCCGAGGCGTTCGTTAGAGACATTGCCTGAACGGAGACGATGTTATTTAATGTGTTTTCAAAATGAAACGAAGGACGCTGCATAGATGCATATATTTAAACAAATATACGCTTCTAGTCATTTGAATATGAATCGAAGAATTCTATTCACCGGTCCACGGGGTACAGCAGAACGAGGAGATAAACGGAAAATGAATTCTGTCCAGAGGACGCGTTAAGAAGTTTCCATCACAAAGGGATAAAGATGCCCACGGAATCATTATGCATGTAATATGATAGTTTATTCCTCAGAACAATATTATCACCCTTGGAGTAGTGAATGATAAAGGTATTTCTATAGAATTTGTGAGTACCATACCATATGTATATTGAAGGTTAAAAACTGGTTAATTCCAATTCCAGCTATATTTTTTTAAAATATTTTATTTTAATATTACGATTTTGATATTAAAAGTCTAATCCTCAATTATTCGCCTTCGTGGTGTAATGGTTAGCATGTTAAGCTACCGTACTGGAGGTCCCGGGTTAGATTTATAGATGGGGGGGGGTCAAATAAATATAAGAGATTTTTTACTTTAATATTTATTCAACATTACCCTGGACTGGTACCTGAAGCGGAGGGCTGATCACATTTTCCTTTATGTGTTAACAATGTTAACAATCAAAATCTTGGATTTTTTTACGATGCAGTGCCCTATGCACCATTGGGTGCGGATGAGGGTTCGAAGAAGAAGAATATCAGAATATCAAGCCTAACAGCGGAAGGCAAACAAGTCCTGCATAACAGAGCACTGGCACCAACCCTAATGTAAGTAAAGCGTGGAGATGGCAAAATAAGGATTAAATTACATTGGGTCGAAATGCAATCACTCAGACGGACGTGCGATAGATGTTCGAATGGTGAAATAAGGAAATAATGTAAGGCCGAAATAAAGCATTATTATTCAATTAATTAATTAATTAACGAATGAGTGAAAAAATAACGATCAAACGTATAAAAATATGAGTTGAATGAAGAAGAAGGGATGCATGAATGTGGAGGAGGTGAAGAATATCTGCAAAGACAGAGAGGTGCGGTTTTTCATACTCTTTGCCTACCCCTACGGGAAGCGGCGTGATGGTTAACTACATTTGTTTAAATATTTTTGTGAACATATTTTTACAGTGGATTGTTTTTTAATCTGTTTTTTTTTTATTATTTATTATTATTTATATACAATATGTCATTTAGAAATGAAAAAAAACATTGGAGCGGGATTTATTTTTCGTTCAAAATTCAGAATTTTGATTATAGCTGGATTCGGAATCAATTCCCTCATACTCGTACATATAGTATGTATTTCGGGTGAAAGAGAGTTTTGATTGGGTTCTTGACGTCATTGAATTTGTACACCCATTTGTTTCTCACATTTTTTTCATGCGGAGGTCGTTATAATTCGTTTATTATGTTAAAAGCTCGGGACAATAGTTATGATTTTTACAACAACCTGTATGAATGGATTCGTAGTTAAAACAACCATCAACGTTTATTTTTGTGAAGATTTTAAATTTATTAATCGTTGGGATTTTTAACTGCTATTAGGAATTGTAGGAAAATACATTTTTTTACATATAAAAAAGTATGATTCTATTTTAAGATAAGGTAAATATTTCTACGAGAGATTATAAAATGAATGAAAAATAAGATAACTTTTTCTTACCTAATATACATATACATGACACAATTCCCGGGGGTTTCATTATGTAAAAATAATGTTTACTCACAGTGTATAATATATTAGACAAAAACGCTTCTTTGAAATCATACCATTTAGCTCCATGACGCCTTCTTCGTACAAACTACTTCATTTTCTATGTGGGGAGGAATAAATGTATTGCATTTATACGAATGTATACAAAAATGTTTCAACATGGTTTAGTTAGAATTAGAATATGGGCAGTTATTATAGAATTTAAAGTGGAACCCCGGGAAAATATTATGTAGTATAAAGACATTTTTACAAAACATCGTCTTAAGTTTTGTAAAACAAAGTGAATGGTGCACTGAAATCAGTTATAGCAAATAAAAACCTATCAGCGGAAGCTAAACTGGTAGTGCACAACGAAGTCCTGGTTCCAACTCTAATGTATGGAAGTGAAACGTGGAGTTGGCAAAAGAAGGATGAAAGTAGACTGAATGCAGTCGAAATGCGATCTCTCAGAAGAATGAGCGACAAAACGATGTATGATAGATGTGTGAATAGTGAAATAAGGAAGGAATGCAAAGCTGAGATAAGCATTATCGATAAAATTAAGAAAGATGGTTTGGACATGTGGAACGAATGAGTGACGAAAGAACGGTAAAACAAATTTATGAGGCGAATGTTAGTGGGAAAAAAAGCGGAAGAAGACCGAGAAAAACATGGCACGATCAGGTATGCCAAATACTTGAAAGTGGTCAGGTTAGGAGTCGTAACAATCGGCGGGTATGTATGAGGAGATGCATGAACGTGGAAGAGGCGAAGAATGTTTGCAAGGACAGAGTATTCTCTCTGCCTACCCCTGCGGGGAAGCGGCGTGATGGTTAGTTAGTTAGTTAGTTAAGTTTTGTAAAAATGGCCCTATACCACATAAATGATCAAAATAATACTATATTATTTTTAAAGTTTCATTTTTTATTTGTTACACATGGGTTCAGTCGTCTGTTCAAAAATTATTATGAAGATTACTACTGATTACAGAGTTGAAACCTTTATTTTTGTATATCAAATTCCAACCAAAGTAATGAGTTTTTTTTAAATGTTTTCAAACACAGTATTTGTGTACAAAGTTTTAAGAACATTTAAAATACTCCTAGTAATAAAATAAATTTATAAGTTTGTAAAAATCTCGAATATAAATAAAGGTTTTCATTTCTTATTATTTCTCATAAGAATCGATAAAATTAAGAGAAATGCGTTGTGATAATTTGGATATGCGGAAAGATTGAATCAGGAAAGAACTGTTAAACGAATCCAAACTATGAGGTTGGAAACAGACGCTGAAGAAAGGTTGCATGATCAAGTACTTGAAATATTAAGTATAGTCATAGTAAGAATAATAGACGGTTATACATAAGGAGATTCATGTCGGGTTGTGGTCCCGTGGTTGGTGTCGCGGACTCTCGAATTAGAGTTTCTGGGATGGTTCGAATCCCACTCTATCACAATTTGATACCTATCTTTTATAACTAGACGATAGGAAAATAGTATGAAATCGAAGTATTTTTGTAAATAATAATAACAGAAATATTTCTCTTTTATAAAAAAAGAATATGTCGATTAGGAGAAGAATGTTAGCAAAGATAGAGTGGTGTGGCGATATATTCTCTCTGGCTACCCCTGCGGGAAGCGGTGATGGTTACTTAGTACGTTAGTTTATTCATATATTTGATTGACCTTCACGTACGCGTTGGGTATTCGGCTGTCCAAATTTAAAACACATTTTTTGTGGTAAGTTTTTTTTGCATTTTCGGACTAAGTAGAGTCTACTTAGTCCATGAATGCAAAAAAACGTACTACAGAAAAATGTCCCTTACTGTGTTTTAAATTTGGACAGCCGTATTGTCACTTATAGTCCAACAACGGACCTGGTTTTGAAGCTTCGTGCTTTTTGCTCAGCAGTTCGGAGACATCGACGCAAAGACAAGGAGGAAACGGCGCGCCGAGGCTTGACCCGGTTAAGACTGGCTGCAGACGATACTGGATTGGTCTGGCAGCCTGCTGACTGCTGTACCTACATATGCAGGTACATTATATTGTAGTATTCAACTAAATAGAACGTCCGATCTATGTGACCTACACATTTACTGCAAAACTGTGCCGAGTCGATAGATCTTATAATAAATTCTCATATTATTTTTTGACATCTCAGCATAGATGAAGAATACGGAAGTCTGGGCATTTACGGGGCTTACGACCGTCAAAGGCTGGTTTAAGTGATCCACTTTGTCTTGTGATTTGAAACGTATCAATTAGAATTTAAATATTCTTTTGACATCACAACATAGATGAAGAAGAATATGGAAGTCTGGGTTTTTACAGGGCTTATGGTCTGTTATAGGCTGGTTTAAGTGATCACTTTACACACGTGTAACATTCACCAGCTCTACCCATGATTGACAACCACACTACTCGAATTCTTGGAACTTCTATACATATTCTTCAAATTCGTAAGAACATGCTTGAACTTAATAAAATTTCACTATGGACATCTATGGCGAGATGAAAGGACCTTTTTATTGAGCAGAAACCCTTTCATTTGTGTGTAGGTCCGAATCCTGGATTGTTATCATATACACGAGAAACGCTAGAAAATATATTTATCTTTTTTTTTATTCTAGCTTATAATTTGACCAGTTAATTTGTTGGACACACTAAAAATATTGTAAATAATTTCTCCATTTTAATTTAAATTTTACTTTGTAAATACCATTACTTCTTAAAATCTATGGTGACACGTGTCCGATGCATTCCGCATCATTTTCAAACACCAATGCGGAATGCATCGTGTGACACACGTGTCACAACGGATTTTAAGAATATGTAGTGCTAATTACAAAGTAAAACGTAAAGAGTGTTTGATAATGTCTTAATAAGACGAAATGCATCACATATTATCATATGTATGTAAAAAAAAATAGAATTCAATCCAATAACCGTGTTTAATTTCGGATATATTACCCAACAATTCAATATGGAATTCTACCAACTGTCTGCAGTTACATTGAATGTTTTTATATACGTTGTGGCACATTTTATAAACTTTATAAAATAAAACAACTTTGGTTTAACCACTTTTTATTGGTACACTTTATCCAACCGGTTTCGACAAGAACCTTGTCATCGTCATGGTTTATGTACTAAATTCTAAAACATTGACATACCCATAATTTAAAGTAAGGAAGGGTAATTAACTATTACCTAACTATGAGTATTTCAATGTTTTAGAATTTAGTACATAAACCCTGATGATGACAAGGTTCTTGTCGAAACTGGTTGGATAAAGTGTACCAATAAAAAATGGTTAAAACAAAGTTGTTTTATGTTACAAAGTAAAACGTAAATTAAAATAGGATAGATTTTACCACAAAGTGACAGCCGAATCAATTAATGAAAATAATATCTCCTTCTTCTTTTCCCCCTTATTTCCGACCAATGGTGAATGTTTTAATTAATTAACCATAGAAATTAATGCTCTTGACCCCAACACACCCATGAAATAAATTGGCGATACACGTTTTAAATTTGCAAACCGAATTTGGGTACGTGTAATTGCATAAAAATTAATTGCAATAATAAAACCAATGTTTACGACACTCAAACGGGTCTTTCGTTACTAAGAGCATCTAGATACAGCAAAATATAAATATTTTATACAAGTCGCCTGCAGTTATAAAAAGTGCAACTTGGCGAAATAGATTTCAAGGCCGAGGCAATTTAGATTGATAGATTATGAAGCGAGTTGTAATCGTCATCGGCTCTAGTGGATTGTAAAAGTAATCCATCTAACTAATAAACCATCACGCCGCTTCTCCGCGGGATTAGGCAGAGAGAATATAATGCCACACCAATCTGTCTTTGCAAAAAATCATCGCCTCTTCCAAATGCATTCATCTCCTCGTGCAGTGGCGAGCACAGACATACGTGCAGTGGCGTGCACAGATAATTAATTAGGGTAGGCAGTAGAGGTAGGTAGTGAGGTAAGCTAGATACTACTTAGTAAGGTAGGGTAGGTACTCTTTGCATTTTTATATGTTAGGGTAGGCACTGGTTTTCTGCCTATATGGAATGCACGCCCCTGCATACGTGCCGATAATTCGAATTCTGACTTAAATAAAAAACATAATATCTTGTTTTTTTAATTAAGTCCACTGTCAAGTATTTGAATTCCTTGATCGTACCAACCTTTCTCCGGTCTTTCTCTGCTTCTATCACCAACTACATTCGCTTTATTTTTATTGTCCCAAAGGACAGTTTAAAAAAAATATGATGATGAAATGATTAATTAAATAACAGTATTCTCCAGTTTTCATGATTTAATTGAATGTTTAAAATAAGAGACTTTTTAACTACTTAAAATTGATCTTAGATACACAAAGGTATTCCAACTTATATAATTTTTTTAAGAGGAATATTTGTGTTTTTATTATTTACAAAAATACTTCAATTTCACACTATTTCTGTGATCCTAAGCTGCCCATTATTAAAAATAGGTATCGAATTGTGGTAGTCTGGGTTCGAACCCAGAAACTCTCACTCAAGGGTCCGCGACTCTAACCACGGGACCACAACCCGACACCATAACTCCTTTATAATCTACCACTACCGCCGTTACTACGGTAAAATCAGTATGAGCTATTTATTCACCGGGCATCAGAATGAGCTATTTTTTCAAATCCGCAAAGGCCCATTATTCGCCCTATGTGGTATGGGCAAAAGGGGCAAAGGGTTTAACCCTTATAGTGCTGAGCTTATTTTCACATATTTCGCATAAATTGCTAATTGCTTTTCATCATCACTACTTGACGAATTCGACAGTTTGTAGGTAGAAATAAAAAACTTTTACTTAAAAAAATACAAAAATCAATGTTAAATTCACAGCCAAAATAATTTTAAATGGTTAGTTATAAATGTTATTAACTTATTAAAAATGTTATACATGCGCGCGCTAAGACACATCCGTACAGGTCAATACCTAAATCAAATTGCGCAATAGTCGGTATTAAGACGCTCCGCACTTTATACGCTTTAATAGAGAGTCGATCTATCGACGGTTCGCACTCTAAGGGTTAAACTCACAACGCAAAGGGTTGAAATCAGCTGACACGGCGTACAGCGTTGGCGAAGCAAAATTGCGCGACCAAGAAAACGGTGAAAGTCTGCACGATCACAACGGGTCGATTGTCGGCGGGGGAAGGTCGCAGGGTGGTGGTAAGGGGGGGGTGCCTGTTCACCTGTCCCCCCCCCCACTCCCCCCCACCGCTCACCCCCTTCCTACCAAGGCGCACGACTAAAGAAATAGTCGCTCTACCCTTTCCATAACATAACAAGGCGGATGCAACGCAATTACGTTCTCCGCACTTGCAGCAGTTGTTGTGGCCGATCGCAGCGTGAGACGTCTATCGGCCAATTCGTCTGGGATGCACAGCACTTTTAGATACCTTGGAGCCATATTTGATGTATTTCATTCAATTTCAATTAAAACAGTATATATTAGTGTATACTGTATTAGGTTAATAGTGTATATTAGGTTAAAATCGTTAAAAACAATAAAAAATGTTTTAAAAAAACAACTCAAACGACAAGACACACAAGGTGGCTTGGTGGGTCTCTGCAAAAAACACAATGTTCTAAATATGTAAAGATTGTGATTTAAATAAATGTTTACAAATAATAAAAAAAATAATAACAAAAAGAACGTTTAATTTGTATAAGTGCATTGAGCGTGTTGTCCGACTGCGCCGGGCATAGAACGGAGTACCCCGACTCGGCTGGTTAACTGGTTAGCATTGGCAAGGCCGCTTGCAGTGTCGCTTACCTCACGGGGGGAGGGGGCTGTACGGCAGGGCGGGGGGGGAGACAGGTGATCTCTGTGACACGAGCAGTGACGTGGTGTGAAAATAATCCACCAATAAATGTTACACCTGAATATTATTCATTTCTTGAATGTTTTCCGCAGATACTTTGTGGCACATTTTATAAACTTTATAAAATTAAATTAAATTAAATTAACTTAGATTCAACCACTTTTTTATTAATACAATTCAACTTACCGGTTTCGACAACAACCTTGTCATCATCAGGGCTTATTTTAGTTCAAAAACATTAAAATACTCATTAAATAATAAGTGTATGAATATTATTCATACAATTATTAGTACTCATAATATATACTTATTTTTTACATAAATGTTAGTAATATTCGTATAAACCACTCACCGAGATTTTTATGTCTACCGGTTTCGAGATGTACCCGTCTCTTCGTCAGGACAATCACTACTACAGCATGCAAACTATACTAATCGTCACTACCATAGCACTATTTACACACTTGAAACTACAGAAAATGTTTGGTAGTAGTAGTTATGTAGGTAGTAGTAAATGTCTCGAAACCGGTAAACATAAGAGGTAGGTTACATACTAATATTACTAACATTTTTGTAAAAAAAAATGACTAACCACAAAGTAAATGCTTTAAATGTTAATAATAATGAGATGATCATTATATTTATTATTATTTACTGAAAATCGATATTAATATTATAGTATAGTATACGTTCTGTTATCAAAAAAAAAAAGGATATCTAATATACAAAATGTGGGCGTCTCCAAATCCTTATTCACAAATCTGGGTTTCTCCACTTGATGGAGAAACCCAAATTTGTGATGGATATTTGGACACATTAAATACATACGTTGTGAATAAAATGATGTAATAAAATAATAAGCTCCATGAAAAATGAAAATCATGCTTTTAGACGTTTCCCACCATGTAAAATAATCCGGTTAGGATCTTGTTTGAATTAAAAATATATGTTTTCAATTGTCGACTACTAGAATTATAAACGGATTCTCCAGTTCTTTGGACACGTTGCGCGTGGCAATGAGGATAGCCTGGAACGACTAGTTGTGATCGGTAACCTGGAGGGAAAGAGAGGGAGAGGAAGATCCCCACACGATGGACCGATCAAATTAAGGCAGCAGCAGGCACCTCAGTGGTTGGAGCGCTACGTGCAGCAAAGTCAAAGGATAACTGGACAAGAGTCATTGCTTCTGGAAGGGTCACAACCCTCAGCAATGAGGAATAAGACGGAGAAGAAGAAGAAGAATTATAAAAAATGGCGCTTTATAAATCATACGATTACAATGATTATTGTAAGTAAAACATACTTAAAAAGAAATATTACAAAAATTATGCTTTTGTTTGTTTTTTTAATTATTCGAAATTTACTTGGCACTTGACGTGCCGCCCATGAGTGCAGCAGGCGCGGGCGCTGCACCTAACGGTGAACTTCCCTTTCTCAACACTCCTCGCAGAACGTGTTGCCTTTCCTCCGCAGCCGGCTCGCCACTGCCAATATTACCTGATGCGGTAGGTACCGCGTGTGCACACACGGCATGCTGGAGCACGCTACCCCCGCATAGTCTTGTATAATCTCACTGTATGCAGGTAAGTACTAGGTGGATAGATACATAGATAGGTAAGGAGGTGTCTTCAAGAATATGTGAACAAAACACACATACAAACATGCGTCGCTTGTCACTCATCCCCATTTGCACCCTACATGTGCATAGGGCAATCTTCTTTCTGGCTACATCCCAACTTATCGTCTTTGTAGACTGCTGGGGTCAGCTCTCCTCGTCCTCAGGTTGTAGGTCCTTCTGCTATGGACAACGTCAGTTAGGCCACGTATTCGACCATGTTCTCTCTTTGCAGCATTTCTCAGACTTCATAATCTCCATATTGCAGACTTCATAATCTCCATATTTTAGTCTTCATAATCTTCATATCTCAGACTGGTTTAAGTGATCACTTTACACAAGTATAACATTCACCAATTTCACCCATGATTGACAACCATACTGCTCATATTCTTGGAACATCTAGATATATTGATCAAAATCGAAACAAAGTGTTTTAATTCACTAGAACTTCACTAGAGACATCTATGATGGGATGAGGGAAACTTTTTTTTACTGAGCAGAAACTTTTTTTTAAATGTTAAAAATAACCCCTAATTGGAGATAATCCAGATTTGATAAGACACTTAAAATGTTGTATCCAAATGAATTGATTCTTTTAAATATGCAATCATTTCCACCATAATATTTTCCCCAATTCATTCACCGTGAAGCGCCCTTGAAGTATTTTTTTTTACGAAAATGGCGCTATATAAGTTATCCAATTTTATTATTATTATTATGCACGTATAGATGTTACATAACCACATTCGTGCTCTCTGATCACTACTCTTAAGGTGTCTATATTTCAGATACTTTAATAAATAATCATTATGTTTTTTTCGATTTTAACATACCGTGTGGGTGTTGGATATTTTTTTCCATTCTAGACATTTTTCCTGTCAATGTGTATACCTCCCAAATAGGAAACGTGTCCGCAGCAAACGTGTTTCCTTTTAATTAAGGCTATCCATCTTTTAAAAAAAACATACATTTGCCAACTGCTGTATGCTTTTAGAGAAGGATGTAACGAAGGTAAGATAATTTTAGCGATGAAGGGTGAGGCTAAATTAGAGATATGAAATAATTAGCGTATCCTTTGGCGAGGAAATTGGCAGGGGGGATTGCAGATCGAGGCGGGATAATCGATAACCCTCAACTTATTTTTTTTAAAACCCAGGTTATTGACGTAATTGATTTTATGGTTTTTGTTGAAAACCATAAAATCAATTTTGTTGTTTTTGTATTGAAAAAATAAGATTTTCTTCGAAATAAATACACGGTTTTGAAAAGAAAAGAGTTATTGAAAGGTAAAGAGTTTATATTATTTATTCTAAAAACCATATTTGAAAAAAATATGGGATTCCAATAATTATATATATATATATATATATATATATATATATATATATATATATATATATATATATATATATATATATATATATATATATATATATATATACATATATATATATATATATATATATATATATATATATATATATATATATATATATATATATATATATATTTATATATTATTTTTTTTAATTGTGCGGGAAAAACACGTTTGGCTTCTCTCACAGTCAGTCGCGTACTGAAGTGTTTACTGCGATAAGAATTATCGATAAAATTAAGACAAGTAACTAATCAAATGATTTTATAAAACAGAACTGTAAAATATGCCCTGGGCACCGGAAAACCCAGTAAGGACACATTGATGTAAATTTAAAATTTGTAAATATGTATAATATGTAAAATAAATAAAATATACATTTGGAATATTTAAAGCACTAACTTTGTGGATCATTGTAATATATTATTTGGTGAAAATAACTTTGTTTTTAAAATAGAAAGATATTTAATTTCTCCAAATCATAAAAAAATAAAAATAAGCTCTTTGCGATATGTTGTCATTAGTGTCGCATCAATTTTAACCATCATACTACTACTACTACTACCATCACGCCGTTTCCCGCAGGGGTAGGCAGAGAGGATGGAACGCCACACTCTTCTGTCCTGACATACACTCCTAGCCTCCTTCACATCCATACATCTAGTCATACATGCCCTCCGATTACGCAGACTTTTGACACCGCCAGATTTAAGGTTCTGATTGATCTGATCGTGTCAAGTCTTTTTCGGTCGTCCACGATCTGTTTTCCCTCTCACATTCGCCACATATATTTTCTTAGTCATTCTCTCGCTATCCATTCGCTCCACATGTCCATACCACCGCAAAGAGCTCTTTCTAATCTTTTCAATTATTCCTCGTTCAGCCTTACATTCCTTTCTTATATCGTCGTTTTTAATTCTGTCATACAATGATTTTCCACACATTCGTCTGAGGGAGCGCATTTCAACAGCATTCACTCTGCTATCTTTATCATTTAACTATCATTATCATTTTTATATCATAATCCGTGTCTGTGTAAGCGCCCTTGAGGTAATATTTCACAAAAATGGCCCTACATAAATATTCGAATTTTTTTATTTACATCTAATATATTCATTCCACCCTTTTTTCATGATTCTATAGCAGAAAAATTGACGGCTTGCCTTCAAGCCAACACTGCGTCGACCCAGTGTAAAGCCCTATACACCATCTGGGGACTGATATAGATCAAAGAAAAAATATTTACAAATTTCCTTGGTATTTTGATTGTCGTGTGATTTTTGTATTGTAACAATTATTCATTTACATAAAAACAAGGTTTTAGAAACTTGTAGCAATGTCTCCAAGCCGACTGCAAAGTTGTAAAGCTCTTATATGTAGCTATTCCCTCGGGACAAACCAGGATTAGGACAGCAGCCGAACAAGATGAATGTGTGAACTATGAACGGAATTACATGTAGGACACATGTTAAGAGGAACGTTGACACTAAAGATGTTTTTTCTTCGTAAATCATGCAGAGTGGGATTGGAATTTGTTCCTGCCTAAAATGATACGGGCAATTCGTAGATGAAAATATATTTGTACTTAAATAAATCAACAAATTTTAAATTAATGTTTTACTTAGTAAATACCACTATTCCTTAAAATCTACTGTGACACGTGTTTCGATACATTCCGGTGTTTGAAAATGATGCGGAATGCATCGAAAGACGTGTCAGAGTAGATTTTAAGAAATAGTGGTGTTTACTTAGTAAAACATTAATTAAAAATTGATAGATTTTACCACAAAGTGACTGCTAAATCAATTAATAAAATAAAATGAACAAAAATCAATCGTTCACAATCTTTAATCTTACAAAATAATTCATCGTTTGTTTTAAAATCAATACATAAACATATAAATACGTCTATCTCAAGGGCGCCTACATACACGTGGATTGTGGAAAATAATAATGATAGATAAAAATAGAAAGACTGACTAAATAAAAAAGATAATATAGACAATTATGGTTCTAGGATTAGAAAGTAATGATTGAGGCATTTCTTGAATCCTCAGAGATGATTACTATCCCCAGCAACTAGAACAGTAAATTTTTACGCTATTGTCACCAAATTTAAAAAATCATAATAATGATCCAATCCGACACTGTATTTGGTAAAGTGCAGCACACACATTGACCACATCTGTGGAAGATGAGAGTAACACGATCTGACAGCTTGCAGCTGGGGTGCATACAGAGCTTTTTATGTATATATATTTTTTTGTATCAACCAACATCGACCAATCCCGGGGCTTGACGAAATGCAAAGAGATGGAACGTGTTGAAGACAAAGATTCGTATCTGTCAATTGAGGCAAAAATTAAACGACTCCGAGCGGAACGAATTGATTACTATTCGTCCGCAAATGGGACAAAAGGCAGGGCTTATTTTATTTACAAGTACAGTACATACATATTTTACACGTTCATAGCAGACTGATGTTCATATATGATATAATTAACTAAATATACTGGTTAGGCATCAAATATAAACTCGGTCTGCTTATGTAAAATTTAATGGATAATACTATATACATATATGGTGTGCGTGTGAAAATATATATATATATATATATATATATATATATATATATATATATATATATATATATATATATATATATATATATATATATATATATATATATATATATATATATATATATATATATATATATATATATATAACATATATTCAATTCCTTAGCATAAGAAATAAGGAGAAGGATTAAGGAATTTTTAACATTATGTAAATGATTTATTTTAATTGTACCCAATAAATGTAATTATAATTTCATTATAAAATGTGACAAGAATTTATCGCTATACCCAAAAAATATTATTTTTATTTCAAATATAACTTTAACATATAATAATTCTATGTACATATACTTATTGTTTTACCTAATAAATGTAATCGTAATTATAATTTCATTGTAAAAGATTATTCTTCCAACCATAAAACACTAGTTCAATTACGATGCAGGGCACTGCATCGTATTGACCCAACGTTATCTTGATCGTTGCTCACATGAATGTGAGGTGATCACTCCCGCGCTTCAAGGATTAGTCCAAGGTAATATTAAATAAACTATAATAATAAAACCCTTACCCGCACCCCAATGGTGCATAGGGCACTGCTTCATATAAACGCAGTGTTATCTTGATCGTTTACACATGAAGGAAAGGTGATCAGCCCTCCGCTTCAGGTACCAGTCCAGGATAATATTAAATAAATATTACAGTGTAAAAATCACTTATATTTATTTGACCCCCCCTGGGAATCGAACCCGAGACCTCCAGAACGGTAGCCGAGCGTGCTGACCATTATACTACGGAGGCGGATAAATAAATATAAGAGTGTAAAATCACTGATATTTATTTTTACCACCCCCCTGAAAATGAAACCCGGGACCGTAGCTAAACACACTTACCATTACACCACGGAGGCGGACAAAATTACATTTTAAAATGTAAGGAGAATAATTAAAATTTTTAAATATACATAAGTTCAATAAACTTCCCTTGGTTGTGGTTACAGCGAGCCGTCACGAATCACAATAACACATTAGACACTGAGCTTTCATAATATTTGCATAACTTAATTCTTACCTTAACCAGAAAACATATTATAAAACGTAGACATATCTATTGCGGATCCAATTCCCGTTTTAATGTGTGGATTAAATCTACATACTTCCGAGATAAATGTACTTGTATTATTACTCAAACAGTTATACAACGTCAACATTAACGGAAATAACACCAGGAAATTAAAAATTATAGCTCTAGTAGTGCCTTTTTTTTCAACGATAATAATAAATATTAATGAAAATGGGGAAAAAATATATGGCGTCGTTTTTGTGAGAAATTACGACTTTTCTTCTTATTTATTGATTTGGTGTTTAATTTGTAGAACTCCATTTAAACTAATGTATTACATTCGTTTGATAATGCCCTAACAAGGCGAAACAATTGTCACAATATAATTTTTTATGTGTTTTTGTTAGTAAAATACAACTTAGTAGACTCAAAAAACCTGTTTGATTTAAAATTAATACATAAACTTTTCTTCTTCTTTTTCTTTTCTTTTAACCCTTATCCGCACCCAATGGTGCATAGGACACTGCATCGTAGCGAAGCAGTGTTATCTTGATTGTTAATTGCATGAAGGCAAGGTGATCAGCCCCGCGCTTCTTAAATAAATATGAGAGTGAAAATCGGCCATATTTATTTTGACCCCTCTGGGAATTGAGCCCGGGACCTCCAGCACGGTAGCCAAACGCGCTGACCACTGCGCTACGGAGGTGGACATTTATAGAATAGTTTTTTTTTACCACAAGAGCGCTTTAAAATTTACATCTAGATAATCATTAATAACGCAATCATCACCTACGGGTGAAGAATTGATTGATTTGGCATTCATTTCGTAGAATGACATGTTGATACATCACCATTATTGTCTATGTTTCCATTAAACAAAGTACCCCATTTACCTCAATATATACCCGATTTTTTTCTACGTTTTTTTTTATAAAACTACAAAAATTTTGTAGTTTTCGAAACTAGTGTCACATGAAATAGAATTCAGTAAGTGGTAATATACAACCTACGGGTAAAAGTAAAAGTAGAAATTTAGTTTTTTTTTTAAACATAGATAACGAAGAATATGGACGTCAGGGGTATTTACATGGCCTATGACCAGTTATAGGCTGGTAAAGTGATCACTTTAGACACGTGCAACATTCACGATTCTACTCATGATTGACAACCACACTACTATTTTTTTGGAACTCCTACATATATCATTAATCTCATGACACTGTGTACATATGAGTTCAAATTACATTCTGGGAAACGCCTGAAACTGATTTCTCAATCTTTTTTATGTAACTTATACTATATATGACCAGAATTTGGACACACTCAAAATGTTGTTACAACACTTTCCCTACGCAAAATGAATCAGATCAAGTAATTAACTGACTAACCAACTATCTCACCGTTTCTCCGCAGGGGTAGACAGAGAGAATAGAACGCTTCACCACTCTGCCTTTACAAATATTATTCGCCTCTTCCACATTCATGCATCTCCTCATGCATACCCGCCGATTATTTCGACTCCTGACCCGGCCACTTTCAAGTATTTGACTAACTGTTTTCAATTACATTCGCCTCATAAATTCGTTTTACCGTTCTTTCCTCATGTCATTTAAAAAAAAATTAAACAATACCTTTCCTTAAAAATGCAAAAACAACACTTTCTGCCTGTAGCGGGTAAATATTAAGTTAAAAATATGCCGCTTTTGCTGGGATTTAGTACATTTTCTGGGCATTCCGAAAACATGCACAATTGAAAATTCACGATTTTTGATTTATGACGTTCTTGAAAGGAGTGAGCGATATGTACGTGTAATGAGCTTAAATTGGATTAACAAAATAATGTGTACCCATATCGCGTTTAATTATTATTTTTCATTAGCGACTTAACGCACGAGTAAATATAGCTACCATTATTAAACGGACATTTTTCTATCGCCCGCATTGTTTGCAGATTTTCGCAGATAACCATTTAGACGTTTCAATGTTCAAAATTAGAAAATAATGTCATTTTAAGTAGATACCAGCATGATGTCTGGTCCGCTGACCACAATGTCCGGATGTTAAGTAAGTAGAAGGGAGGGCGGGGGGTGGTCACAAACTAGAACAGAATATGATAAATACACATTCCGCTTATTTTAAATTTAATGGTGATTATAAAATTGAGCCCATTCGGGGGGATCCAAAATATGATCTGAAAAAATACTTAATAAAATAAAATACAAAAATTTGATCTGAAAGATATATATGTAATGTTTAGTCACATTTTCTTATTTTGTTTTTACCTTATGTTTTTTTTTCTTATTTGTTATATTTTCTCATTTATTTCTTTTCTTTTGCTTCTTATGCCTATGTTTTATGCCTGTTTATTGTTTTTACATTTTGCCATGTAGTTTTGGTTATTTAAAAAAATCTTTTTTGTAACTTTATTATTTGTGTTCCAGTCTTGTTAACCTTAATCCCATGTCCCAAAATGAGAAATAGAAATTACTCATCGGGAATATTATGTATATCGCTCTCTCCTTTCAAGAACGTCATAAATAAAAAAACTTGATTTCTCAGGAGAACGTTTTTAAAGGTTATAAATATAATACAAAGTATTAAAAATAAATATCAAGCCACTTATTGAACTTTTTACTGTGCAACTGATCTTTTTAGGTAAAACCTGAATGTTTTTTCTCCATTAGAAAAATATTAAGTATATTTTAAAAAAGTAATTAAACAATACCTTTTCTTCAAATTACAAAAACAACACTTTCTGCCCTGTAGCGGGTAAATATTAAGTTAAAAATATGCCGTTTTTGCTGGAATATAGTACATTTTCTGGGCATTCCGAATATATGCACAACTGAAAATTTACGATTTTTGATATATGACGTTGTTGAAAGGAGTGAGCGATATGACTTATGGATGTAATATGTTTTGAAAAAAAAATAATAAAAACAAAAAAAATAAAATTATATAAGGCGATTCAGTTGGCTTGGCCATGTACTCCGCATGCCTCCCGAGAGCCTTATTCTAGTCGAGTTATTATTTTTATCGGTGGATGGCTGCAAAACGAAACAACGAAAATACATGAACGTAAAGAAAAAAAATGTGTCGGGTTGTGGTCCCGTGGTTAGTGTAGCGGACTCTTAAGTAAGTCAGAGCTTCTCGGTTCGAACCCACTCTACCACAATTTGATACCTATTTCTAATAATGAGCCTCTTAGGCTCATATAAATAGTATGAAATTGAAATATTTGTGTAAATAATAAAAACAAAAATATTTATTGTTGGGTAATATATCAACACGGTTATTGGATTGAATTCTATTTTTATTTACATATACATATGTGACACAGTGACTGAGTGTCAGTGTCTTAATGTCTTAATAAGACAAAACGCGTCACATATTATCATATACTTATATGTAAATAAAAGTAGAATTCAATCCAATCACCGTGTTTAGTTTTGGATATATTACTCAACAATTCAAGATGGAATTCTACCAACTGTCTGCAGTTACAATAAACAAATATATCTCTTCTTTTAATAAAAAAAACACTTTTTAAGTATATTAATGTAAAAACATTTCGTAGCAACATGATTTAGCCTTTAATTGACATTCCTGGTTATGCTCGAAGACTTTTCATACGTCCGCCGATAGTCGTAAAGTCTACAAGATATTGCCAGCATAACGCCTCATTGTTTAGAACTCCAAGTAGGTATTCGGCATTCGGTTCAACGAGAAACTAGAGTTCACAGTTAAGTGAGTATTGTCGCGAAGTTCAGCCGACTTCCTGCACGAGGCTCGGAACGGTTTGCCGGGAAACGGCTCCGCTAAATATATTAATTTATTTCACAGAGAGCAAACGGTGACATTGATTTATTGAGCGGCTTTTGTTTCGACGCCATTTCATCTTCATGTGTTTTACGGTTCTACAACTTGGCGGTAATGTGAGGAGAGAGATGGGCAAATTTGCCTACTCGCGAAACGACGAGTCGTTTATGTATAATGGATGAGTCCATATTACAACTCTGTATTGTGAACAAAAAATGGTCATATTATTTTTTTACATCTCATCAAAGATGAAGAAGAATATGGAAGTCTGGGCATTTACGGGGCTGACAAAAAAAATATATGAAAATAACTTTTGTAATTGGAGATAATCCAGATTTTGTGAACGAGTATTTGGACAAACTCAAAATGTTGTAAAAAAAGTGTCTGTCAGATTTCTCTCCATTCAGCGAATAATTAGACAGAAGTGTATAAGAGAAATACACAATATCTTCTATTTTTTTAAACCCTTATCCGCATCCCAATGGTGTATAGGGCACTGCATCATATAAACGCAGTGTTATCTTGATCGTTAACACATGAATGAAAAGTGATCAGCCCTCCACTTCAGGTACCAGTCCAGGGTGATATCGAATAAATATTAATGTGAAAAAAACACTTTTATTTATTTGACCTCCCCCCTCCCTGGGAATCGAACCGGGATCTCCAGAACGGTAGCCCAGAGTGCTGACCATAACACTACGGAGGCGGACAAACATCTTCTAATTTAGATAAATATTTAACGATCGTGAAGGCGTTCACATGGTGATATAATGAAGGAATGCAAGGCTGAGATAAGCATTATCGATAAAATTAAGAAAGTTGTATTGAGACGCTTTTGTCATGTGGAACGAATGAAGTATGGAAGAACAGTAAAACAAATTTATAAGGCGTATGTAATTGGAAATGAAGCAAAGGAAGACCCAGGAAAACACGGCATGGTCGAGTATTACAAATACTTGAAAGTCAGGTGAGGAGTCGGAATAATCGACGGGTGTGTATGGGGGGTTCGTCTTTGTGAAAAAATCTCATTATTAGACCATCTCTATCGAGGGTGAAAGAAATTACATATATATTTTATTTTCATCTCGAAAAAAATATTTAAAACATTAACTGTAGACTTAGCCTCATATCCAATATTTCAAAATGATGCGGAATACATCGAAACACGTGTCGCAATAGATTTTAAGAAATGGTTATATATAACATATCGGTCACTCCTTTCAAGAACGTCATAAATCAAAAATCGTCAATTTTCAGTTGTGCATGTTTTCGGAATGGCCAAAAAAAGACTATATTCCAGCAAAAGTGGCATATTTTCAACTTCATATTTACCCGCTACAGGGCAGAAAGTGTTATTTTTTAATTATTTTTTAAAATATACTAAAATTTTTCAAATGGAGAAAAAACCTTCAGGTTTTACCTTAAAAGATCTGTTGCTCAGTAAAAAGTTCAAAAAGTGGCATGATATTTATTTTTAATACATTGCATTATGTTTTTAAACTATTTATAAACTTTAAAAACGTTCTCCTGAAAAATTAACTTTTTTTGGTTTATGACGTTCTTGAAAGGAGTGAGCGATATATTCAAACACCGAGTTAAATTTATTTGTAACAATAATAACATTAAATAGTTAAATAGTTAAGAGTAAATAGATTAATGTATTACCTTAGCGTAGTCTATGGGGGAGGCGTTGACGGGACAAGTGAACAGCCCTTCACTGAAAAAAAAAAATAAAACATTACAAAAAATAAGTCTGAAATAACAAAATAATATCAAAAGTATTTAATATTATTTTTTGACATCTCAACCTAAATGAAGAAGAATATGGAAGTAAGGGCATTTACGGGGCTTACGACTGTCTCATATCATACACTTATATAGAACTTCCAAGAATTTGAGTAGTGTGGACAGCAGAAAAATTAACCGGTCAAATTATAGGCTAAAATAAATTAAATAAATAGGATATTTTCTAGCGTTTCTCATGTATGTGATTATGATCCAGGATTCGGACGTCATATACAAATGAAAGAATTCCATAAAAAATACTAAGCTCAATGAAAAGCTTCTTCGATCTCGCCATAGATGATCTCTAGTGAAATTCTAGTGAATTCAAGTACAATGTTTCGAAATTGGATCATACATATGGAACTTGAGTATTGTGAGGATTTGAGTATTGTGGTTTGAGTAATGTTACACGCGTGTAAAGTGATCACTGAAACCAGCCTATGACGGTCGTAAGCCCGGCAAATGCCCAGACTTCCATATTCTTCTTCAACTATGTTGAGATGTCAAAAAATAATATGAAATAACTCCTATAATTGGAGATAATCCAGATTTGTGAACAAGTATTTGAACACACAAAATGTTGTTGAAGTATATATCAAAATACGAGGAAATAGGATAGGCAGAGATAGTGATAGAGTTGATCGCGTGATCAGTCGGCATTCCTAGATTCAGTTTCCGCAGAAGAAATTCAATTCGCGTCTTGCATCTCACGCGATACTCTTGCATTATTATTATTATCATACTTTGTAGCATTGAATCAATACGATATAGAAAGATGGTAAGGAGAGAAGTGAGGAAGAAACTAACAGTTACGTGTTACAAACAGGAAGAAGGCCAACATTCGGAATAAATTATTAGGTGATTTAAAACTGATTTATCGATATGGAAAACATATCTGCATTTACAAATTTTAATTAAAAAAAAAGATAAATATTTGTATTTTAGTACTTCCAAAAATATTTCTATTTCATACTATTTCTCGGCAAATATAATTGAAAATAGGAGCAGAGGAAGACCGAGAAAACTTGGCGCGATCAGGTATGCCAAATACTTAAAGTGGTCAGGTTAGGAGTCGTAATAATCGTCGGGTATGTATGAGGAAATGTATGAACGTGGATGAGGCGAAGAATGTTTGCAAAGACAGAGTGGTGTGGCGTTCTAATCTCTCTGCCTACCCCTGCGGAGAAGCGGCGTGGTGGTAACTTAGTTAGTTTTTTTTTTAATTATTTCTGTGAGCCTAAGTGGAACATTATTAAAAATAGGTATCAAACTGTGGTAGACTGGATTCGAACCCAGAAACTCTGACTCAAGAGTCCGCAACACTAACCACAGGACTACAACCCGACACAATAAAATGAATGAAATGAGAATCAAATGATTGAAGAAGCGATAGTTAAAAAAAATATGAGGCGAATTTGTTTGGTAATAGAAGCAGAGGAAAAGTTGGCATGATCAAGTTATTCATTTAGGTACTTGAAAGTAGTCAGGTCAGGAGTCGGAATAATCAGCGTGTGTGTATGAATGTGGAAGAGACGAAGATTGTTAGCAAAGACAAAAGAGTGTGTGGCGTTCTATACTCTCTACCTATCCCAGCGGGGAAGCTAGGCGATGATTAGTTAGTTAGTTGGTTTATTCGCTATTTGAGTGACAATACTCCATCGCTCACAAAGTATTTTTTTAATGGCTTAGTCGATTTACGAGCAGTTGTTGCAGGAGGAAATATCTTGCGTAAAATCGAGGATGTTTTTGTAAAGTGACCCGAGCAGACATTATGCGAGGGAGGCGTGTAGATTTCATTAATGTAATGGAAATAAAAGAAATTATTAAAAATAATACTCTAACATCTAACATAAGAACAGTGTCCGTCGATGGTTGCTTAACATTGGAAGGGACAAGGTAGAAAGTGAATTGATTAAAGTCCAGGTGTAATTATCACATTGAAAAACCTTAAACTCTAAATTATTTTTGTATCTCTTGTATGTTATGTTTATAATCTAATCATTAAAAAATTTTTATTAAAAATTAAAAAAAAAAAATATATAAATTTTGTATTACCATGTTAGTATTCGGCTCAACACAGGCCATGCCTAAAGAGCCGTAATACGCATAATAAATGTGTATATGAAATGAATATGTATATTGAATGTATCTATGTATTATGAAAATAAATAAATAAATAAAATAAAATAAAAAAAATATCTATTGAAAAAATATTGGGTGATTTGTAATGGACAAAGCTGGCCATTTTGGAGTGTTTTATTACTTAAATTAATTTTCTTACAAAAATAAAAAGCTTGATAAAACAGATATCAAATTTGTAGAAATCGTCGAAAGCGGCAAACGGGTGAGATAGAAAGAAGAAAAAAAACGATAAAATTTATAACAGTGTGGGAGGATATTTTTTTCAATTTACGATTTGAGATTTAGATTCGGATAACACGACTGAATGAACGATCATTGCCGACATTCACTCTTTTAACTTGATTTTTAGACCCAAAGACGTAAACGGTCCTATAATCATTAAAAGATATCGTAAAATAATAATAAACTCCATTACAATTCATATATATGCAGAATGGAGCCATTCCACAATAATAAAAAACCTAATAAATCCAGTAAAACAAATTTATGAAGCGAATGTAATTGGAAAAAGGAGCAGAGGAAGACCGAGAAAACTTGGCACGATCATGTATGCCAAATACTTGAAAGTATAATAATAGTTGATAGTCGACATAATCGCCGGGTATGTGTGATGCGTGAGCGTGGAAGAGGCAAAGAATGTTTGCAAATACAGAATGGTGTGGCGTTCTATTATCTCCTACCTACCCCTACCTGTGATGGTTAGTTAGTTGCTACCTACCTACCCCTACCTACCCCTACCTACCCCTGCAGTGAAGCGGCGTGATGGTTAGTTAGTTAGTTAGTTTGTAAATCCAGTTTTTGCGATTTTACAAAATTAATAAAACTTTAATACAAACAACTTTTCCTCTTGTACTTCTATTGTTCGCTATCTGAACTTTAGTGGTGCATAGGGCACTGCACCGGTGTAACGCAGTTTTAAGGCGGGATAATCAATATCCCGCAAATTAATTTTTATTTAAACCCAGGTAACATTTAACATACCTAATTGCATAATTTAATGCATTGCAATAATACATTATTTCAATGATCTGAGAAGTTCCTGGTTGGCCCATACTAGATTATCCCTCCTGTTCCAAACACCGATTAAAATAAAAAATAAAATTTTAAGTTAGAAGAAGCAAAAATCCACAAAATGATCTATAAACCAGGTAAATATTTTTTTTAAACCTTTACCCGCACCCCAATGGTGCATAGGGCACTGCATCATATAAACGCAGTGTTGTCTTGATCGTTAACACATGAAGGAAAGGTGATCAGCCCTCCACTTCAGGTACCAGTCCAGGGTAATATTGAATAAATATTTGAGTGAAAAAATCACCTATATTTATTTGATCCCCCCCTGGGAATCGAACCCGGGACCTCCAGAACGGCAGCCGAGCGTGCTGACCATTACACTAAGGAGGCGGACATAATAATCAAGGTAAATAATAAATGCTATTAATTAATAAAAAAAATGATATTAATGGAATATTTCGCTCAAAAATTAAAAAATGTCTATCATTTAAAAAAAAGCGTAGTTCCTGGCGAATGGACTCATTGGTGCGTCTAGCTGTCCATGGAATTCGGAGCATGCGCCTCCAACACCACATTTCGAAGGGATCAAATTTTCTCCTTTCTGCTGCTTTTATGGTCCATGTTTCAGCAGCATAGAGAAAAATGGAGTGGACCAAGCTCCTGACAAGCTTCATCCTTGTTATTGTAAATGATAAATATTTACTCCCCAACCAGAAACACAAAAACAGGAGAACGTTTTTAAAGTTTCAAAATATGATAAAACGTATTAAAAATAAATATCAAGCCACTTATTGAAGTTTTTACTGTGCAACAGATCTTTTTAGGTAAAACCTACATGTTTTTTTCTCTATTTTAAAAAAAATATTTAGCAAATTAAAAAGAAATTAAACAATATCTTTTCTTCAAAATGCAAAAACAACACTTTCTGCCCTGTAGCGGGTAAAAATTAAGTTAAAAATATGCCTCTTTTGTTGGGATATAGTACATTTTGTGGGCATTCCGAAAACATGCACAACTGAAAATTGTCGATTTCTGATTTATGACGTTCTTGAAAGGTGTGAGCGATATGGCGAGACATTAATTAAATCTTAAAAAAAACACCTAATTGGTATAAAACGAAGAAAATTTTGGACACACTCACAATATTATGAAATAAATATTTCATTCGACAGAAAGGTTATTGAATCGCAGTCAGTAATTCAAGGTAGAGGTTTTATATTACTACATAGGTCTTGATCTCATATTAATCAGAGCAATGAATCTTTCCAATATACAATATACATACGAGGGTGTTTCGAACAATTCGCACAAGTGACGTCTTTAAAATGCCAAAATAAAGATAATTGTTGGGTAATATATACAAAATAAAACACGGTTATTGGATTGAATTCTACTTTTGGTTACATTAATATCTTAATAAGACGAAACGCGTCACATATTATCATTTGTATGTAAATAAAAGTAGAATTCAATCCAATAACCGTGTTCAATTTTGGATATATTACCCAACAATTCAATATGGAATTCTACCAACTATCTTCAGTTACAATAAATAAAATAAAGAGATTTTCTTGAACGTTTTTCGCTAATACTTTGAGGCACATTTTATACATGTGACACAAGCGTGGAAGTTTTTAGTAAGGGAATGTAATTAATTATGAGTATTTTAATGTTTTAGAATTGAATAAACCCTGACGATGACAACGTTCTTGTCGAAACCGGTAGGCTAAAATGTACTAATAATAAAAAAGTGGTTAAAACAAAGTTGTTTGATTTTATTTTAAAAAAATGAAGAGAGTTTATATATGTTTTTTTTATTGTGGCTTGGGATTTTATCCGTAATAGAGGCGAAAAATGATATTTCGTAATAATGATAATCGGTTATTTAGTGCAACAATTCCAGTTTTTTTTAAACAAGTTAAATAGGTCAAAATGTGCGGGAAGACTATTTACATCGGGAGAAACATCGACAGGATTGATTTTGTGGTGAAATGCTGCGAGATGGCGCGAGTGTCATTGTAAAATTGAGAATAATGGCGCTATTTCTGTTGCTACAACGACTGAATGGCATCTCATGTAATATTTCTAAAAAATAATTACGCCATTTTTGCACCAAATGAGCGATATATGTGAAAAATATTGAAGAAACGGGAAGGGCCCTCGATTGGATCCAACTAAGAAAGATACTCTTTTATAACGTTCTCATATTCACACAAGCAAAAATGGATATATTGCCAGGCCACAAAATGACATCTATTGTACATCTCTTTTCAATTTGTCCATACTTATAAACTTATTGATGTCACTTGAATGAACTTTTTGAGATCCCGCGTACTACTTATCAGTTTGTGGTGTAGACGCGACAAGATCTCAGATTGCACGGCATTCAGCATTATAACTAATAGCGGCCAGCGACTGGTAGTAATATGATGCCGGGTAGGTTCTGGAGTACCTACCTACCCGGGCATCATAATACAATCTAGGGTTAACGCACGGACGCAGGCCGAGAGAGGGCAATCCAATCTGCAGCTCGACTTATCCATAGATAATGCAATGTGTACGTACGTCCATAGATAATGCAATGCGTATCTACCTAATAGTATGATTCGCGTTCTACAATCATTATTGAGCAATGGAACAGAATTATCAACGCGATCATCAAATTTTAAATCAGTTATCACATCTATGTATGTCATGACATTTTGGGATTATAACATCCGTTATTTTTATAATATTTTATGACATTTCAACATAGATGAAGAAGAATATGGAAGTCTAAATATTTACGGGTCTTACGACCGTCATAGGCTGGTTTAAGTGATCACTTTACTCACGTGTAACATTCACCAATTGTACCCAAGATTCTTCTCGCCATAGAAGTCTTTAGTGAAATTCTAGTTATTCAAGCACTATATTTCGAATTTGTTATAGAATTTGAGTAGTGTGGTCGTCAATCATGGGTAGAATTGGTGAATGTTACACGTTTGTAAAGTGATCACTAGCCTCATCGATCAACTAGCCTATGACGGTCGTAAGCCCAGTAAATGTCCAGATTTCCATATTCTCCTTCATCTATTGAGATGTTAAAAAATAATATGATATAAGTATTTCCCATTTTGTCATTATAAGTATTATTACCTCTCATGATTTACGAGTCGGTTATGTATGTAAAACGTGTTAGTTTAAGTGAGTGTATTGTTCCAAGTATAGAAATAATGTCTTTTCAGACATTCCAACTGGCAATTCATATTCATAGCAACCAACAACGCTGTATGACCTCCTTTGCTACACAAATAGGTTCTGTTTCATGAGCACACTCTACACTTCTAGCTTGTACTTCTTTATTCTTCTTGATAGTCCACTCTTGCCAAAGTAGTGGTGGGCAATATTATCTGTTCACAATGTTTTGAGTGCGTCTAAATAGTTAACTAGGTTTGTCTCAATAAAGATTTAAAATATGGTCTTATACAAGAATGCGGAAACTTACATACATTTCGTAAAGGTCTCTGCCAATTAAAAAAAGGTACAAAACTCTAGCATAGATGGTGCCGAAAACTAGCGTGCGTACGAAATGTGAAGATGAAATATCGTTTCACATACTAAGAGACGCTTGAAAACATCATTTGAAATTTTTTGTTAAAGTATTATTTGGACCAGTTAATTATTTATTCACAATATTTTGAGTGTGTCTAAATCTTTGGTCACAATTCTGGATTTATTTCCACTTAGGAATTATTTCCGATATATTGATATCTCAACATAGATGAAGAAGAACGTGGAAGCCATCATACATAAGAATACTTCTTATGGTACATAAGAATTATTTATATTTTAGGTGTCTCAATTTGATATAAACCATCTATCATATCTAAGCAGGTGGGTGGGTGGTGAGTGACCTGGCATTTGGCCAGGTCGTAAGCCCTGGGAAGCTCAGACCTCCATCTTCTTTCACATAAAAAAAATAACGATAGATTTTTCATATCAAGTTGAGACACCTATAATATTGTCATCTCATCCGTAGGGTGAATAATCCAGTGTCTGACGAGCTTCTTCGAAACTCTTAAAGAGACTTTAAGAGAGGATACCTCTAAATCCAGTGTCTGATATAATAAACTGATGTGCATGTCAGACCTCGGCCCTTCGTGCATGTTGTTCTGCGATCCTTAGTGCATGTTGGTCCTCAACATTTTGTGTAGTATAGTGATATAGTAGTGACGTGTGGTATTTTTGCATTCTAATTGTCCCGACGAAGAGACGGGTACGTCTCGAAATCGATAGATGAAAATCTCGGTAAGTGGTTATACATATACTGACATTACTAAATTTTTTAAGAAAAAAAAGCAAAACGACTAACCACAAAGTTAATGCTTCAAATAATAATATGTATTAATATTGTTATTCACACTGATATATCGCTCACTCCTTTCAAGAACGTCATAAATCAAAAAACTTGATTTTTCAGGAGAACGTTTTTAAAGTTTAAAAAGAAATCACAATGTATTAAAAATAAACATCAAGCCACTTATTGAATTTTTTACTGTGCAACAGATCTTTTTAGGTAAAACCTGAAGGTTTTTTCTCCATTTGAAAAATATTTAGTAAATTTAAAAAAATAATTAAACAATACCATTTCATCAAGATGCAAAAAAAACATTTTATGCCCTGTAGTGGGTAAATATTAAGTTAAAAATATGCCGTTTTTGCTGGTATATAGTACATTTTCTGGGCATTCCGAAAACATGCACAACTCAAAATTCACGAATTTTGATTTATGACGTTCTTGAAAGGAGTGAGCGATATCTCAATATACAGATACGGTATTATTTGTTCTCTTGGGACATTGGACTATTGTCGATTATGGGTAGCGCCAGCCGATGACAGATCGTGAGCCATGGAACTACCCAGGCTTCCATATTCCCATCTTAATAAGTTATCGATCTACGTTGATATACGTATAATATTTCAATGACAAAATGGTATATCGTTAAACTATATGACCATTGACAAAGTCGATGACGTCTTGCACGTGTGAATTTTGGCCACAGGGCATCGGGTCCCAATTCCAAGACGAGAAAAGATAACGGTAATTCTACGCCTGAAGACATAGGACTATGGAATTATGAACAATTGTATTTAAGGCCAAGCATTAGTTAAGATGCAACTTAATTTTCTATAAATGTATGTATATGTGTATATGTATGTATATGTATGTATGTATGTATGCTATATATGTATGCATGTGTATGTATATGTATGTATGTATATTTATAAATATATTCTTATTTTTAATCTTCTTACCTAGAAAAAAAAAAACCTTTAAACACTCTCATTAATTCCTCTGCCTTCCTTCCCCTTCCTGCAAAATCTATTTTTTTAACCCATACCCTTTTTTATCTCTTAATATTTTTAATAGTTATAACAACATAAATGTGGAATTCTTTAGTTGGCTTTATTTTTATTAATGTAACTATTTTTGTTAATGTAATGTAATGTTTATTATTGTTAATATAACTTTTGTTTATTATATACTTTTTTAAATGTTAAGCTGTACAATTCCCGAACAAATAATAAAAAAAACAATTAAAAAAAATCTTAAATAAACATTTTACGTAATTGATTTTTTAAATTGGAAAAATTAGTTTTTCTTTAAAATAATTATGTGGTTTTGAAAATATAGAATTATTGAGACATAAGGAGATTAAAAATATAAAAATTAATTTTTGTTGAAAAAAATGTACCTTGTTACTTTGAACATAAGTCCCACTGGTGTCATGACGATCAGCAATGCAGACAGAACTCAATAAAATCTTTAAATAACTATTATCCAATGCAACACTATAACAATTAATCAACAAGCACTAAAAAATGACTAAGTGAGTACAATGATGTAACTCAATCTTCAGTTTTAATGACACATGTCAAAAAAATTATAATAAAACAATTCCAAAAACAAAATCACGCGTTCCAATTATTATTATGAGTTTTATCTATGAATTTAAAACAATATATGAGGTTGCAGTTTGACAGAAGTTCCCGCCAACGTGGTCACGTGGTTTTAAAATTTCAGCTTATTTTGAAATACCGCGCGCGGTTTTAGGACGCGTTCGCAAATTGCAGCGCGAAAATGGGCGAATTTTCGCGACTGACGTTTGTATGGTATTGCGCGCGCGGTCCGCTCCGAGTCGCTACGTAGGAACTTCTGAAGGCAGAGACAAAGCGAAGTCACCTGCAGCACTATTACGGCGGATGTGACGGCGACAGCGCAGGTAAGTAAGTACCGGATTAAGTAGTGAGTACCTACGTAAATGAGAATGTAATGCAATAACTGCTTTGCCATAAACAGGCGCCAGGGAAGACGGCATAAGTCGATTCAATCACTCGGGAAGACGACAGTTATAGGAATATATGCTGTGTAATAACTCACAGGGAGACATATCGCTCACTTCTTTCAACAACGTCATATATAAAAAATCGTCAATTTTCAGTTGTGCGTGTTTTTGGAATGCCCAAAAAATGTACTATATCCTAGCAAAAGCGGCATATTTTTAACTTAATATTTACTCGCTACAGGGCAGAAAGTGTTGTTTTTGCATTTTGAAGAAAATGTATTATTTAATTATGTTTTTATTAATACTAAATATTTTGCAAATGGAGAAAAAACATTCAGGTTTTACCTAAAAAATATGTTGCACTGTAAAAAGTTCAATAAGTGGCTTGATATTTATTTTTAATACATGTTATTATATTTTTAAACTTTAAAAACGATCTCCTGAAAAATCTAGTTTTTTGATATATGACGTTGTTGAAAGGAGTGAGCGATATGATTATTTCAATCAAGGAACATATTAGACTTTGTGAGGTCATAGACATTACATTTCATGCCTACAAGAACCTTATAAGATTTCATAATAATTCTACCTAACCCTTATCTGCACCTGCACTGCATCGTAGCGACGCAGTGGTATCTTGATCGTTAATTGCATGAAAGCATGGTGATCACCCCTGAGCTTCTTGTACAGGTCCAGAGTTAAAATCACTAATATTTTTATAGAAATATTTATTCCCCCCTGGAAATCGAACCCGGGACCTCAAGCGTGGTAGCCAAATTGCACTACGGAGGTGGACAATACAATTTTATAATAATACAATTTTATTTTGATATACGAATGTATGAAAAATCATTGTATGACAGAATCAAAAACGACGATATTAGAAAGAAATGCAAGGCTGAACTAGGGATAATTGAAAAGATTAAGAAGAGTTCTTCAAGGTGGTATGGACATGTGGAGCGAATGGATAACGAGAGAATGACTAATAAAGTATATTTGGCGAATGTGAATGGGAGAACTAAACGAGGAAGTTAACTAAAATATTAACGTTCGTCTTCAGGGACCTACAACCTGAGTACGAGGAGATCTGACCACAACAGTCTGCAAAGACGATAAATTGGGATGGAGGAGAATATCTGGTCAAATTATAAGCTAAAATGAAAATTATATTTTCTGGCGTTTCTCATGTGTGTGATTATAATCCGGGATTCGGACCTCACATACTAATAAAAGAGTTTCTGCTAAATAAAAAGCTTCTTTTTATCTCACCAAAAGATGTCTCTAGTGAAGTTCTAGTGATTCAAGAACAATGTTTCAAAATTGGTTCATACTTATATATAGAACTTCCAAGAATTTGAGTAGTGTAGTTGTCAATAATGGGTAGAATTGGTGAATGTGACACGTGTGTAAAGTGATGACTTAAACCAGCCTATGACGGTCGTCAGCCCCGTAAATGCCTAGACTTTCATATTCTTCTTCATCTTTGATGAGATGTCAAAAAATAATAAGAAAAAGATGGTTTAGTTGATGACCATTTGTTAAATACGTTCACAATTAAATTTGAACAATCGTATTGTTTTAAATGGTTTATAACTGACGTTTAGATTGTAGGGACATAATATTTAAGTATTATTTCATTACATCTTGTAGAATGGACGAATTCCTGCTATTTTCCGGGTCGCAATTCTCACGATTGTGATTCAGTACAGATGTGACGCGTGTGGAAGAAGCCTACTGCCAGAGGCGAATCTAGACAATAGTTATGAGGTTTAAAACTGTTCAAATCGCAGAAAATCCGACCGCACAATCAAAAACTGTTAACGTATTTACAGTTTATTTAGTCTTTTAACTCTTTCCGCACCAAATGGTGTATAGGGCACTGCATTCGACTGATACGGTGTGCTCTTAATGGCTAATCACATAAAAGCAATGTGCTAGCCAGGGTACCGCAATAAATATTGTAAATACTAACAGATTACAGTAAATTATTACCGACTGTTATATGCTAGGTTTACCTTTCTGACCAGTATTGGTCGGTAATTGTGTCTTTCATATGAAAAAAAAAGTTGGATGTTTCATCTTTTAAATGATCACTTTATAATTACAAGTCTCGTTTCATCACAACATATATGAAGAAGAATACGAAAGTCTGTGTATTTACATGGTTTACGACCAATCAGGCTGGATTAAGTAATCACTTTATACACGACATGTTTTGTCATTTCATGAATCAGCCGTGACAGGTCGTAACCCCTGTAAATACACAGTCTTCCATATTTTATTCATCTATGTTGAGATTCTATACAAAGTTAAGTACATTGTGTGGTTGACGCATTGCTTTTGAAATCGACGCTATCTAAAACATACAACATTTTTAGTGTGTCCAAATACTTGTAAACAAATCTGGATTATCTCCAATTATAGGAGTTATTTTTCATATTTTTTGACATCTCAACATAGATGAAGAAGAATATGGAAGTCTAAGCATTTACGGGGCAAATATAGCCCTGTAAATACCCAGCTTCCATATTCCATATTGTATGTTCCCGATAGTTACCTAAGACAGCGTCGGCATAGATTGGTTCACATTCCTATACACAGGACCAACCTGCCAATGGTTATGCCTGTAAGAAGAGCTACCGCTATGTTGAACATCATCACATTGGATATTGATCTGCATGTGTCCCAAGGAGTTTTCCGAAGCGGGATTCTTCTTCACCTTTAAGTCTTTTTGTTTACTTGTAATTTGTTTTTTTATTTTATTTTATTTTTTATTTGGGTTAACGACAGCAACATACTCGTATGTAAAACAAAACAATTAAAAGATATACCATATGTAGGCGTGTAGCCACACTGCCAAGTTGGCAACACTGAAAATACGAATTCGCCACGGAGATTCCCGAACGAATTCAACAAAAGCGACCAACCGAAGACAGATTCGCCTGCATCGTTTGGTTCTAAAGGGCGTGTAACTAGCTTCACATTTTAATTCAAAGTTTAAATTTCACATTTAAATTTCATTAATTAATTAGATTAATTTATAATAGTTAATATCAATAGTAATTAAAGTGTAAGAACTTATATAAATAAACGATCTGTAAGTAAGAATTCTTTAAATATCCTTTTCTGGCTTCCCGTTTTAATAACACATACACGAGGTGACCAAACATACATTAAACAAGCCAATTATAGTTAACCAGATAAACATAAAGATCAGTACAAAATATTAAGTGTAGATCTAGCAAATGAATGAATGTGTGTATGAGTGTGTGTGATGTTGATTCTAGTAGGGACATACATACAATATGTTATGTATATATACATATATATTTTTAAGAATAAAATTGAAATTGAAATAATTAAAATTCTCCTTTATCTGTGTTGAGATGTCAAAAATAATATATTAATCTTCATTGAGATCAGGTTTGATCCGCTTCTGGATATACGGAGTATGTTAACATGCAACTCTATGCAACTCTGCATGCGAATGCACTACAAATAACGTTGTATGTTTCTTGTAAGTACACATTATGTGTATTAGGCATAGCATTACAAATTACGACAGTATTACACAATACACACGGCAACGGCTAACAGAGATTTCAGCTGAACCCAACAATGGAGTAAGGAATTCCGTAATAATTAGTGATGGAGGTTTATTTGTTTAAGTACTCCAGCGGTGCAGAACTATGAACCAGAGATAGGGTGAATCGAATGAAAATAATCGAGTTATTCGTAAATTAGTTACTTAGTAAATTTGAATTAAAAAAATATTTATTTATAATTTTTTTATAAGACTTCAGTATTTAAATCATCTCGTGGCATTACTAAGACTAAATATGACGTATTTTATAAAAAAATAAGTTAAAGCTGCCTTCTTCAAAACAAGTACATATTTACTATTCCCAGTGAGGATACACAGTGTCTAATATCTAATATATAGTAAATATGTGTCTAATTTTTCAATTTCAATTCAATTTCAATTTATTCAACAAAAAAATAATATATACATAACAAACAATATTCAAGGCATATATATTAAAAGTAAGCAAGAAGACTTAAAGGTATAGAAGAATCCCGCTTCGGAAAACTCCTTCGGACACATGGAACAGATCAATATCCAATGTGATATTGTTCAACATAGCGGTAGCTCTTCCTACAGGCATAACCATCGGCAGGTTGGTCCTGTGTATAGGAATGTGAAACAATTTATGCCGACGCTGTCTTAGGTAACTATCGGGAACATACAGACCAATGCTCCGGATAATTTCAGGATTATCGATCATACCGCGCAACAATCGATAAAAATGCGTAATATCTGATACTACATATGTAGTAAATATGTCAATTTCTTTTATATAAGATTTTTATGTCTATCGAAAGCGGTAGATATAAAAATCTCGGTGAGTGGTTGTAAACCAATATTACTAACATTTTTGTAAAAAAAATTAAAAGAAAAATGACTTAACACAAAATAAATGAATATTATATATCTATCATATGATTCAAACGTCGTTTCATGTGTGTGTTCGTGGCAGTATCTATGGTTGATTTGAGTAAGCTCTTCATTTTAAATTACTAGCTGGGTTATAAAATGTATGTATGTATATACATAAAACGAAAGTCATTAGAATATTTTATATCCATAAAAAAAAACATGATTAATGTTGGAAAATCAATGCATGAAAGAGTCTGGTCAAAATTTTGTAAAAAAAATGTATGTGCATTTTATACGTGTAATTAAACATATAATTGTAGTATAAAATCAAAAGAACTTGATGCAATACGGAAATATTGCATCGTTATGTTGCTGCCCACACATTTTTAGTACAAATTTCAATACTAATCAGCAGTTAAATCAGAAAGAATCGGTGTTTTATAGACTTGAAATTTTGTTTCTTTTTTCACGCCAGAACCAGTGTTATCTGATCCACCCACATGCCAATATGAAATTACCGTTATGTCCTGCTAACTAATGGTAAATGACGTGTATTTATTATCGCTTTAATGTTATAGTTTTGTGTTGAACATGAACAGGTAGGTACGTACACATTAAGAATATATTTTGTGTATGTAAAATAATAATAATAATAATAATTTTGCATAACTTATATAGCGCCATTTTCGTAAAAAATACCTCAAGGGCGCTTCACGGTGAATGAATTGGGGAAAATATTATCGTGGAAATGATTTAGCAAACAAATGTGTTTTTAGTCTTTTTCTAAAGATCATCTCACTCTCACTATTTCTAACATTGGTGGAAGAGCATTCCACGCCGTCGGTCCTGCAACAGCAAAGGCACGCTCGCCAAATTTAGTGCGTTGGTTGCGAGCTGGTAAGATCACTTTGCCCATTGCAGATGTTGTAGCCCCCTTGGGAATCGAACCAAGATATCGAATCGAATAGATTTTACCCCCCTTGGGAATCGAACCCGGGACCTACAGAACGGTAGCATAGCGTGCTGACCATTACACTTCGAAGGCGGACAAAATAAATGATAAATAAATAAAATACAAAATTTTCACTTGCATTTTGTTAATTACCAAAAATCGCTAGCTACGACATTAGAAGCGCAGAAGAACCGCGGTTTGATGTTTGTTGTGTATTTTGTAAGTAGCTTTATAGCCTATAATAAAATTAAATTGTTCCAAAGGCATTGTTCCTGTGGGAAGATGGAACAGGATTCAGGACATAATACAAGTTCCAAGAAAGTATTTTTATACACAGAATTCACGCATCACTTCATGTTCCAACTTAATACCGCTCCGGTCATTTTCCAGTGGTTTTGTCGACATCCAGTATATAACCATAATACTCGTATCTATCATTATCTAGAATTATTTAACATTATATTATTTTTTAATCTCTCATCAAAGATGAATAAGAATATGAAAGTCTGGGCATTTACAAGGGCTGACGACCGTCATAGACTGGTTTAACTGATCACTTTACACACGTGTAACATTCACCAAGTCTACCCATTATTGACAACCACACTACTCAAATTCTTGGAAGTTCTATATATATGAACTAATTTAGAAACCTTGTTCTAGAATCACTAAAACTTCACTAGAGACATATATTGGTGAGATGTAAAGAAGCTTTTTATTAAGCAGAAACTCTTTTATTAGTATGTGAGGTCCGAATCCTGGAGAATATAAACACACAAATGAGAAACACCAGAAAATAATATTTTCATTTTTATTGATTAAACTTTTAATTTGACCAGTTAATTTATTTACAACATTTTGAGTGTGTCCAAATACTTGTTCACAAATATGGATTATCTCCAATTATAGGAGTTATTTTTCATATATTTTTTTCGTCAAAAAATAATATGGAAAATAACTCCTATAACTGGAGATTATTCAGATTTGTGAACAAGTATTTGGACACACTCAAAATGTTGATAATAAACACTAATTCGTGACTACCGGTTTCGAAATAATCTTTTCATCACAAAGTCATAAAAATGAAATTGACGGTCTGACATTTTTACGAAAATTCAATTTTGAAAATGATAATAAAGACAAATGAATCACAATGGGAATATTCCCATTAAAATTATTGAAAAAAAATATTTTGAAGGTTGACAGCTATAATATAAAATATTCTGCCTAAAAAAAGAGCAAATCAGGTTTTGGAAGCCATGTTATTTCTTGGGATTTATGCCTTCTTTATTACTTGTCAAAACGTTATTCAGTGCATAACATAACTGCAGGAAGTTATGTTATAGAAAAATCGACCAAAATACGAAAATTTTATCTTCCAATCACGAAGAGTTGACTGGCATAGTAATGGCCATTTAAAAAAGTCATCTGACGTTCGGTGGGATTTTTTTATTATTATTAATATAAACGGATGTTGTTTGTTTTGTTATTCACAACACAACTGATTGCAGACAAGGACGTGAGAGGAAGGACTATCGGAGGAAGTAGCAGAAAGGTGTGACGGGATTCTAAGATATTAATAATATCAAAAGCCAAATTGTCAGCTGGTGAGGTTTTGGAAAACGCACGGTATTTTATTCACAAATCTGGGTTTCTAACTAACTAACTAACTAACTAACCATTACGCCGCTTCCCCGCAGGGGTAGGCAGAGAGAATCGAACGCCACACCACTCTGTCTTTGCAAACATTCTTTGCCTCTTCTACATTCATGCATCTCCTCATACATACCCGACGATTATTACGAATCCTGACCCGGCCGCTTTCAAGTATTTGACATACCTGATTGTGCCAAGTTTTCCTCGGTCGTCCTCTGCTTCTTTTTCCAACTACATTCGCTCCATAAATTTGTTTAACCGTTCTTTCTTCACTCATACGCTCCACATGTCCAAACCATCTCAACACACCTTTCTTAATTTTATCGATGATGCTTATCTCAGCCTTACATTCTTTCCTTATTTCATCATTCGAACATCTATCAAACATCGTTTTGCCACACATTCGTCTGAGGGATCGCATTTCGACTGCATTCAGTCTGCTTTCATCCTTCTTTTGCCAACTCCATGCTTCGCTTCCATACATAAGGGTTGGAACCAGAACTCCATTGTGCACTGCCAGTTTAGCTTCCGCTGATAGATTTTTATTTGCTAAAACTGATTTTAGTGCACCATTCACTCTGTTCCCAGCAGTTTCTACAGTTAGGAATATTTTACATTTTTGACATCTCAACATAGATGAAGAATGTGTAAGTCTGCTTTACGGAGCTCACGACCTGTCATAGCCTGGTTAAGTGATAATTTTATACTTGTGTAACATTTACCATTCTACTCATGATTGACAACCACACTTCTCACATTTTTGGAAGTTTTTACGAGAAACCGTCATACATGTTATTGTAATAACAGCCGGACAGTGTCTGAATTCAACACTATACACTGAATGCAAAACCTCGGCAATGATTTCGCTTGCCATATCGATATTTGCAATATGTCACTTCCTAACTATAAAGCAATAATAATTTAAATATTTCAGGCTAATGCATAATGTGTCCGCCTCCGTAGTGTAATGGTCAGCACGCTCGGCTACCGTTCTGGAGGTCCCGGGTTCGATTCCCAAGGGGGGTAAAATAAATATTTGTGATTTTTTCACTGTAATATTTATTTAATATTACCCTGGACTGGTACCTGAAGCGGAAGGCTGATCACCTTTCCTTCATGTGTAAACTATCAAGTTAACACTGCGTTTATATGACGCAGTGCCCAATGCACCATTGGGGTGCGGATAAGGGTTTTATTAATGCATAATGACCCCTCCTCTCTTCCTTAAACTTGCTACCTGATTCTACCTATTTATCATTAGAATCCTAGAATACTTTTTTGCTATTTTTTTTTCATTTTTATCTTTTTGTTTTTTAGTTTTTTGATAAAATCTATTACATCAGACAATAATATGTATCAACTTTAAAAAACGTCTGAGGCATTACTATCTGTCATTAGAATCCTAACTGTCGATCAAACCTCCTCCCTCTACCTCCTTCCCTAAACTCCCTTCTTCCTTTGCCCTCCTTATTATCGTCTTTTGTTAGTTGGTAATTGGTATATTAATATGTAATTTATGTTTTTTTTAAATGTCAATTTGTAATTTATGTTTTTTAAATGTTCAAATACTATCTACCCTCTGATTGCAAACGGCTATATATGGTATCAAACGTTTTGATCAATATCACTAGTCCGTCTTTGGTCGGTTGGAAGATATTGCTTTTTAGCAATAAGCCCGCCAATGTACTTTTTATTTTCTGTACATGAAGTTTAAAATAAATAAATAAATAAAATTCCTTGTTTTTTATATGTTCATCGTTGTTTAGATGAGTACTTTTCGAACCAATAATATACTTAAAAAGAGAAAACATATTATTTTATCATAATGTAATACAACATGTAATATTTTATAAACAAATTGGCTAAGGCTATTAATAAAGGAAAAAAAAGTAATGTATACATACTCGTATATTGATCAATCTCATGACGTTCAAATAAAGGGGTCCCTGGTAAATAACAATGCTTTCTGAATCCAATCATAGATAGCTGTTATGAACTCAATCATAGAACCCCTTTTATACCATGTCAAGTCTAAAGTTCTTAATCCTAAAATGAAAATGATCCATTTCTCTTACATATTAATAAAATTTACGTCATAATAATTACAGCGCAACAATCCAGATAATGAAGACATCCGACGTAACAGAGATACGCATTTACTTTTTACCCGAAAGTTTTAATGCATTTTTGTTGTAAAAATCAATATGGTTTAACTTTTTCCGTTTTGGTGTAAGTATTACGGAATTAAGTGCACTGCAAATTCAATGCATTTCTTTCTCACGCCTTGTACTCTCTTACGAATATATGTATGTATTTGTATAAAGTTATCTTCAGAACGCCTCCGTAGTGTAATGGTCAGCACGCTCGGCTACCGTTTTGGAGGTCCCGGGTTCGATTCCCAAGGGGGGTAAAATAAATAGAAGTGATTTTTTCACTGTCATATTTATTCAATATTATCCTGGACTGGTACCTGAAGCGGAGGGCTGATCACCTTTGATGTGTAAACGATCAAGATAACACTGCGTTTATATGATGCAGTGCCCTATGCACCATTGGGGTGCGGATAAGGGTTTAATTATTATTATCTTTAGTTTCCCTGTAAGTGTAACAAACAAACAATATTATTTTCTGAAGAAATTGTAAGCATACAGTTACCCTAAAATCAAAAACATTTCAAATGGCATTATTTTATTTTATTTGATCGCAGACATTATTTCGACGGCCCCTACGTAAAGTACTCTATCTGCAAATCTGATACATTACAGGAGAGAGCTTACAAGATTTTTTCAACGTATTCTTTTTTTTATTAATTAACGGTTTTATCTGAAATTCTTAACTAATAATATTCATTCTAAAACACGATAAAATAATGTATTAAATCGTTTAAATACTTTATGCTTTGTCAAAATTAAGTATTTAGCGTTTTAGGAGTTCAGTTCATTTCGAAAATTCGATGTAGATAGCGAATAAGAATACGCCTAAAAACTAGGCGTATTTTTAATTTTTTTGTTGTTTGTATTTGTAGATAAGGTCAGTTGATAACATACACCAAATATCTCAAAATTGACAAAATGTAGTTAGAGCACTTTACGTAGGGCACGTCGATTAATTCCCCTTATTCATCACTGACTCATTCCTTATGTCATAAATGCTCGGTTCGCTCGAAAATCGAACGACTGTCGATTATTGAGCATGCTCGAATTGAGTATGCTTATTTCTAGCAAACTATTACAAACACACATGCTTTTAACAGTAAGAAGCAATGGTTCAATAATAGCATATTTTTGTGCTAATAATAGCCACGTTTATCAGACCTTAAATTGTGCCCTTTAGGTAAGGTAAAATAAAGGAATGGGTAAATGATCAAGGGTTAATTTTATGAAAATTGTAAAATGTATATATTCTTAATTTTTCTCTCTTTTTTGTGTGTATATTAGGGTAAAATAGTTAAAAACAATAAAAATGTATTGAAAAAGAACTCCACCGACAAGACACATAAGGTGGCTTGGTGGGTGGCTCTGCAAAATATATATTTTTAAATATCGCTCACTCCTTTCAAGAACGTCATAAATCAAAATTCGTCAATTTTCAGTTGTGCATGTTTTCGGAATGCCCAGAAAATGTACTATATCCCAGCAAAAGAGGCATATTTTTAACTTAATATTTACCCGCTCCAGGGCAGAAAGTGTTGTTTTTGCATTTTGAAGAAAAGGTATTGTTTAATTATTTTTTTAAATAAACTAAATATTTTTCAAATGTAGAAAAAACCATCAGGTTTTACTTAAAAAGATCTGTTGCACAGTAAAAAGTTCAGTAAGTGGCTTGATATTTATTATTAACACATTGTATTATATTTGTAAACTTTAAAAACGTTCTCCTGAAAAATCAAGCTTTTTGATTTATGACGTTCTTGAAAGGAGTGAGCGATATGTTAAAAATTGTGATTTAAATAAATGTATACAATTTATGTTAACAAAAAAATGTGATTTTTCAGGGAATCGGCGCTATGTAATCAATGCCAAATAGTCAAGCAGCCTCTTCATCCATCTATCCTCAGACAAACGTGTCACATGACCTGCCCAGTTCCACCTTTGCTCCTCGATTTGATTTTTGCGGCTTGCGGAACAAAAGGTGATAGTTACATCCACTTTCAATTATACATAAATATGTTTAGTGCAATAACAAAGTTTGGTCTTGTGGGTGGATCCACAAACCCAATCCAGAAGGAACAATGATTCTCGTAGTAAGGCAATATGTAAATCAAGTTCTGGGAAGGTATTCGGGGAATGCGCGGATCCATTGTGCCCTGAGCACGGGTTCCCGCGGGTCTCCGAAACGCCGGATGTGGTGGCGACCCAAGACCTTGCACTGTATTTAGCTATTATACTTTATTCCGATTACAGCACTCCTCAAACTATGATTCCCCCTCAAAAATATTCACAAACGGATCGTTCTCAAGATGTGTTATTATTGGCTAATAAATTTAAATGAAAAATCACATCGGTAACATTCTTATTGAAATCTGTAGAGAAGTAAGGGAGATATGAAGGTTTAAACTTTAGATACAACATTTTGAGTGTGTCCAAATACTTGTTCAAAAAATCTGGATTATCTCCAATTACAGGAGTTATTTTCATATTATTTTTTGACATCTCATCAAAGATGAAGAAGAATATGGAAGTCTGGGTATTTACGGGGCTGACGACCGTCATAGGCTGGTTTAAGTGATCACTTTACACACGTGTAACTTTCACCAATTCTACCCACTATCGACAACCACACTACTCAAATTCTTGGAAGTTCTATATATATAAACCAATTTAGAAACCTTGTTCTTGAATCACTAGAACTTCACTAGAGACATCTATTGGTGAGATGTAATTGAGTAGTGTGGTTGTCAATAATGGGTAGAATTGGTGAATGTTACACGTGTGTAAAGTGATCACTTAAACCAGCCTATGACCGTCGTCAGCCCCGTAAATGCCCAGACTTCCATATTCTTCTTCATCTTTGATGAGATGTCAAAAAATAATATAAACTTAAGATATTTCGAATGTCAGAACCTTACCTTAAACAAACTTTATAACAACTAAGCATTTCGTGAAAAGAAAGCAGTTAAAATACCGAAACGCGAACGCCATTAAAAAAGGCTGCTATATTTATGGTCGTCCATTAACTTAACGAATGAAATCATTAATGGATCATTCTCATGATGTGTTATTGTTGGCTATTAAATCAGTATGAAAAATCACAACACTATCGGTAACGTTCTTATTGAAATCTGTAGAAAAGTAAGGGAGATATGAAGGTTTAAACTGTAGATATTTTAATAAAACGAAAAACGGACACCGCTATACGTCATCAAATTTTACGTCATCCGGTGTGTTATGGGGCGTATCCCTTTATGTGTCTGCTTTATAGAGCTGTAAAAGTAGTATTGCGGATTCGTTTCTGTGACGTCATTCGTTACCAACTTACGAAAACAACGTTTTTACGAAGGTGAATTTTGCAAAAGAAAATGATGAATGAAAATATTGATTATATCGGCTATTATAAACACAAAATCAGTCTAATACAATCCCTTATGGGTTGAGTATGTTAAATTAGATATTCCTACCGTCTGACAAAGATCTTTTTTATATAACCTATTAGGCACATCTATACGAAGAAAACTTTGAGAACTGTGGTCAGTATTTTTAAATATTTTTTATTACAATAAACCTACATAATTAATTCGGGTATATACGCCATATACGAGTACCTTAGAACTATATGTATACCTAAATTTTTATGCACCTTTGTCTTTTATTGCATTCTCTCCCGTTGAGTATTTATTGTAGGAAAACCAATTAGGATGTCCATTAAATAAAATTAAACGTTCTCCTAAACCACTTTGTAAAAACACAGACAATTAAAATTACGATTAAGTTCGTTAATAAACCCGAAACAATGTTTATATGTGGGTTATTTATTTGGAAAAAAATGCTTTTTGTAAAAACCAGTAGACAATCTGCGTAAGTCATTTCTATTATAAATTTAAGAGCGAGTTCGGATCGAGTGGTGAGGATAGCTGCGGACAGCAGCGTAAGAGATAGCAGACCCCCAGGAAGACCACCTAAACGATGGAGAGACAGCTGGTCTTCCACCTCCCAGGAGCGGACCGGAGAATGACAGGACATAGTGCTATATAAAGAAGAAGAAGAAGAAGAAGAATCCAAGTTTAATTCACTTCTTTAATTCTTCTCTACTAGGGCAAAAAATAAAAAATGCAAATGAAAGTAAAGTCATATAAAAAAGGAAAGAGAGGGATTTTAAGTCAATTTTTATTGGGGTATCCTCTCTTAAGACCCAGTATTCGTTAAATCGCTTCATTTTCTGAAATCCAGGTGACATTTTACATAGTTAATTTTTTCTTAAAACCCCGGTTTTTGCATTGAAAAAATAAGTTTTTCTTAAAATTAATTATATGGTTCTGAATGAGCAATTCAAAGTTGAAAAAAATTTATAATTTTTTTTTCTATATATATTCTAAAAAATAAGAAAAATCTGTAATAAAAGTTCTAAAAAAAATCGGACGTCAACAGGCACGCGACATATTTTTAACATATTTATTAGTTACTTTATTTGGTACTTTTCAAACATATTTGCACGTTTAACCTCGTAATGCCGTTTAATGTTATACTTTTTCAATATAGAAACAGAATCATTGCATATCAGGCGTGTTGGCTTTGATTTAAATTCCACGAAAAAATAGTTTATATATAGTCCATCTGTCTTAAAAACTTCTCAGTTCTTCTGTTACTCTTCTCTTCTTTTGTCCAACGTCTTTACTACTTGACGACATTATGGGTCTTGAAACTGACAGGATAGCGAAATACTCCCATATATGGGATATGATACGAACTACGCACGATAGAATGTTCATTTGGTGGTTTTGTGTACACTAAAGGAAAAAATGTAGGATTTGCTCCGCGGGCCGCAAGCACCTGGCGGGCTGCGTGCGGCCCCCGGGCCGCGTGTTGGCCACCCTTGCATTAAAGTGTCTTTAAGAGGTTAGAATAAGCTCGTTTGACATTATTATGCACGGAGTGTTCATAAATGCCACCATAAATCGATGTGCCCATAAATGGTCTGTGGCGTCGTCGGTTTGTGGAGGTCATCGCCATTTTTGATGAGAGAATTATTTGATTTGGAAACAAACCCTGCGTCCCTAAACAATAAAATGGCGATTATTGTCCGAGCGTCAAAGGCCTCGATAGTCGTTTGCCTGCATCGGTGATGCATTTATATTCATGATCATAAAGAGCAGTGCAGCCATTGAAGTCGTGTTTTGCAAAGGTTGTTGAACTGACTGCGCGTATATGCATCTGTTTATTATTGTTACAACTATTTTTACACTCTCAAAATCTAAAATAATTATAATTTTGGATAGTTTACATAGCGAAGTCTGCCTTTGCAAACATTCTTAGCCCATTCCAAATTCATGCATCCCTTCATACATCTTCTTCTTTAGTCTCAATCCTGTGGATTGGTCTGCAGTAAAAAATGATCCTTCGCCACTGCGGTCTGTTTTGCGAAACCCTCTTCAGCTCCTCTCTTCACACATTCGATCCACGTCTCAAACTATCTCATATATAAAAATCAATTGTCGTGAGTTAGTATCGAAAATGAAAATAAAAATGGTTAAAATTTGAATAAATATTTTTTTCATTTTATTTTTTGACACCTCATCAAAGATGAAGAAGAATATGGAAGTCTGGGCATTAACGGGTCTGACGTCCGTCATAGGCTGGATTAAGTCATCACTATACACACGTGTAACATTCACCAATTCTACCTATTACATATGACAACCACACTACTCAAATTCTTGGAAGTTCTATATAAATGAACCAATTTTGAAACATTGTTCTTGAATCACTAGAACTTCACTAGAGACATCTATTGGTGAGATGAAAAGAAGCTTTTTTATTTAGCATAAACTATTTTATTAGTATGTGAGGTCTGAATCCTGGATTATAATCACACACATGAGAAACGCCAGAAAACATCATTTTCATTTTTATTAATTAAGCTTATAATTTGACCAGATAATTTATTTATTTATAATCCAGATTTTGTGAACAAGTATTTGGAAACACTCAAAATGTTGTAAATTATTTTTTCAATTCGTTCGCTTTAATACTAGGTTGGTTTTAAAAAAATTAAAATAAAAAAAACCTATAGGAACAGGCGAAAAATCGAAATTATCGAAATATTGTTTTACATTTTTGATATCTCAACATGGATGAAGAAGAATATGGAGGTCTGGGTTAGTACCCAGGTTATTGGGCTTATGACCTGTCATAGAATGGTTAAGTGAACATGCTACAATCAATATTCTACCCATGATTGACAGCCACACTACTCAAATTTTCGGTTTTTATTGGTGAATTTCATGAGTACATTTTGAGAATTTTTTTTTTTAGCAGAGACTCTTTTATTTGTATGCAAGATCCAAACCCCAGATTATTTTTACATACTAGGAAACGCCTTAAAACATGATTTCCGTTTTTTATGTAGCCTATAATTTGACCAGTTATTTTAATTCACAACATTTTGAGATCGTCCAAATACTAATCACAAATCTGGGTTTTCTCCACTTAGGGGTTATATATTTTTAAAACCCTGATTTGTGAACAAGTATTTGGACACACTCACAATGTTGTGGTCAAACTTGAAGTCAGACATTACAACTTGTCTTATATGCACTAACTTGTACACATCCGCAATTAAATTATCGAATAATTATAATTAATACAATGCAACATAAATCATAGATTAAGATCAAAGACGCGCATTTCTCAAAGATTATTTGTTCCCAAAACTGCCCTTCGTCCAAAAATTATACCCATCATTTTCAAAGAGCGGACATTTTAAAATAATGTTCAAATTATGGTAATCAGTTCGGATAACGCCTTCCGAACATCCATCAGCACTGGAAAGGATAATAAATACAATTTAAGGCATTCGTCTCGAGTCTCGCAACGTGTGAACGGTCAAACCGGAAACCCCCTTCGACCACACTCAGAACCAGCTCGTTGGATCAGCCATTCCTTCGCCACTGCCTAACAACATCCGGTAGCAAACTATTCAATGCCATTTATTTATTCTTATTTCATCATACACTTCTTCTTCTTCTTCTGCTTTATGAGCCCTCTGACCTCCATTGCTAGATATGCGTTTATCTTCCCCTTCTTTCCATTTCCACCGGCTGGTTGCTGCTTGCAGCCAGTTTTTACCCCCCCACAACGACTATGTCGTCAGACCATCTCTTTTGGGGTCTTCCGACACCTCTTTTGTTCTCCCAAAGTCTCCATCGTAGAATTCTTGTAGTCCATCTTGTGGGGTCCTGTCTATGGCACATATAGGAGATATCGCTCACTCTTTTCAAGAACTGATTCCAGGATTTCAAATAATCCATGATTCAGATCTTGCATACAAGTAAAAGGGTCTCTGCTAAATAAAAGCTTTCCTCACAAAGGCTTTTTTCCTTGACGAAGATAAATGCAGAGAAGCTCAACTGCACACAGCGATCCATGGAAAGATCCATGCCTGGTTTTGGCCTGAGGGATAAAATTTAAAATGAATATACCAGGAAAAAATAACAAAGTAGAGGACATCATGGATCGCGTGGCAAAACTCAAATGGCAGTGGGCAGGACATATCACTCACTCCTTTCAAGAACGTCATAAATCAAAAAACTTGATTTTTCAGGAGAACGTTTTTAAAGTTTAAAAATATAATACAATGTATTAAAAATAAATATCAAGCCACTTATTGAACTTTTTACTGTCCAACAGATCTTTTTAGGTAAAACCTGACGGTTTTTTCTCCATTTGAAAAATATTTAGTTTATTTAAAAAAAAAATTAAACAAAACATTTTCTTCAAAGTGCAAAAACAACATTTTCTGCCCTGTAGCGGGTAAACATTAAGTTTAAAATATGCCTCTTTTGCTGGGATATAGAACATTTTCAGAGCATTCCGAAAACATGCACGACTGAAAATTGACGATTTTTGATTTATGACGTTCTTGAAAGGAGTGAGCGATATGTTTTGAAATAAATAAATACCTAGGAAGAAGAATACCTTTTCATACATATATATATATTCAAATTGATACGTTTTAAATTACAAGACAAAGTGGATGCGGAATTTATCAAGTATTTAGGTTGCGCAATATATTAAAGTTGGTCACCTTGCCCGGGGGTAGATGCCCCAGATTTGTGGCTGTAATCAAGATTACCAATTAATCAAAATGGACGTGCATTAAAAATAATGGATGTTTTCACCAACTTACTTTAGAGTGTAAAGATAAATCTGAGGCGTCAACGCGACGAATTGGATATAAATTATAAATAACTGAATTTTACACTCAATAAATGTAGGAAGACAATTTTTTTTTGTTACATAGTAATTTTCAAATTCAGCCACATCCGAAAACCGAATTAAGAACGACTTTTTTTAAAGTCGATGTTTTGAATGGTGTAATTGTCCATCATGGGTAAAAATGGTGAATGTTACACGTGTATAAAGTGATCACTTAAACCAGCTTATGACAGGTTGTAATCCCTGTAAATACCAAGACTTCCATATTCTTCTTTTATTTTTTTTTCATCTATGTTGAGATATCAATAAAAACAAATACTTAAGTATGGACATATAATTTCAAAAAGTAACTTACTCTTACAAATATATCTTTATAGTATTTTCTAGACAAAATTAATTCCAACGAGAAAATCTGGTCAAATCGTAAATAATTAGTAGTTTAAACCTAAAATTACCAAAAAAGTACAATACTAAAAAATAAATATATATATTTTTTAAGAATAAATATAAAATAAATATATAAGTTTTTCACCGTTTATTTAATTTGACTAGTGACCAGGATTCGTCGTTACCGACATCATCGTTCTTTTCTTATCGGACTGGTCAAGATCAGTCTGATGATATTGGTACCGACAAAACCCGGTCACTGGTCAAATAAAGTACAAAAAATCATGTAGTACTTTTATTATATAAAATGCAGTTCCACCAAGAAATGTCAGGAAAAAACCTAAATGTAATAAAAATAGTATAACAATAATTCATGATTTTTTTTGTAATGACTGCCTATATAAGATCTACTTAACTAAGTTTTTTTAAAGGAAATTATTGGTGAAAACGGTGCTTTATCGTAAAATAGCATGAAGTGCATCTGACACAATTATGGTAGCAAAAATGCGCCTGAGGCGCCATAAGGAACATTCAGCGCCTCGTCGGAACTCGAATTTCTGAGAAATTTTCATTTACTGCATACTTCTTAATTGCAGGTAGAAATGCCGAATTTCTCCCAAAGCGTGGAGAATTTTCGAAAAACCCACAGAAAGAAACGGAATTAAGGCTGTGATCTCGAATGTTAAAATCAGAACGCGATCAGCTGGGCTATGGAGCTAGACTTTCCTCCACGCTATTTTTTAAAAAGAATATATATATTGTTTTTTTTTAAATATCCATATTAAATGAAAAAAATATTATTGTTCAAACTCATTACCTTTCAATAAATTTTACCTTCTCAAAACTATATATTTATTTCGTAGAAAAACTTTCATTACAAATCGAGTAATATTAGTTGCTAATTATTGGTACACTTTATGAAGTTTTCACTTAAAATAGGACTTATAGGTCTTATAGGACTTACAGCCCTGTAAATGCCCACACTTTAATATTCTTTTTCATCTATGTTGAGATATTAATAAAATAAAATCTTGATATGAATAACTCCTTTGTTGAGGAAATCGAGAATAAGTGTATAAAAAATTGGACATACCTACTATATATATATATATATATATATATATATATATATATATATATATATATATATATATATATATATATATATATATATATATATATATATATATATATATATATATATATATATATATATATATATATATATATATATATATATATATATATATATATATATATATATATATATATATATATATATATATATATATATATATATATATATATATATATATATATATATATATATATATATATATATATATATATATATATATATATATATATATATATATATATATATATATATATATATATATATATATATATATATATATATATATATATATATATATATATATATATATATATATATATATATATACATATATATAAAACTTGATATACTATGATTAACTCATACGTAGAGAAAATCCAGAACATATTCGAAATATTTCTAAATTTTTGTGGAATTTGTGGAATTGTTTAATTGGCTTTATTATTATTAATGTAACTATTTTTGTTTATGTACTGTAATGTTTATCATTGTTGATGTAACTATTTTTATTATATGTATTTTTATGTAAAACTGAACATTTCCCGAGCAAAAAAATATAAAAAAATAAAAAAATTAGTGAATAGAAATTCGGACAAAGGTACTCAAAATATTTAAATAAATAAAATATTTAGTAAAATCTTAAGTAAACCTTGAACGGTATAAAAATATAAAATTATTAATAAAAACGAATAACCCTAACGTGTAAAACATGACTCCTATTACCGTCGTCTTAAAAATACAGCCCACAAAATCGTTAAGGAAGAAATGAACTATAAATATCGTAAAATAACCAATAAATTAAGTTTTATGAAGGATTTGTTAGGGGCCCGAGACGCTAAAAGAGCATTCGTGAATATTATTAGGTAACTTGTTCGAAACGTGTTTGCACTTATGCCACCCTCCCGTTTCTTATAAGTGAACATCTCGTACTATCTATGAACTAGTTATTACCAAGTCAATAATTTAAAGGGAAATGGCTTCCAAGTGTGGACTCTTCAAAGCGAATAGGGCATATTGAAGTTCATTTTTATTTTTTTCAATTAGTTTTGTAGACGATTTTAAGGATATTTTTGGTACATCCAGGATCGAAATTATGTATAACGAATTATCCTGAAATTTGTGAAAGTTTTGATGTTTTGATTTAAAAAATTTGAAAGGGAATTAACCAAATTTGATATATAAATATATAAAGTTACTTTCGGTACGTGGAATATTGTGGATGAGTATCATTGTTGAACAACAATCTAGCACAAAATATAAAAATCTTGTAGTACACAACCATGATTTATGAGTTACATGCAACGAAGGGTGGATGGTCCCAATAATTAACATAAAATAATGGGAGTAGAACACTCAGTTCAATATATATATATATATATATATATATATATATATATATATATATATATATATATATATATATATATATATATAAATATATATATATATATATATATATATATATATATATATATATATGTATATATATATATATATATATATATATATATATATATATATATATATATATATATATATATATATATATATATATATATATATATATATATATATATATATATATATATATATGTAGTTCTTAATGTCCGCCTCCGTAGTGTAATGGTCAGCACGCTCGGCTACCGTTCTGGAGGTCCCGGGTTCGATTCCCAAGAAGGGTAAAATAAATATAAGTGATTTCTTCACTTAATATTTATTCAATATTACCCTGGACTGGTACCTGAAGCGGAGGGCTGATCACCTTTCCTTCATGTGTAAACGATCAAGATAACACTGCGTTTGTATGACGCAGTGCCCTATGCACCATTGGGTGCGGATAAGGGTTTTATTATTATTTATTAGTTCTTAATTTGTTGCCGACGGAGGTAAGAGGTCAAAATAAAATATGGAACAAAGGCAAAATAAAGGAATATTGTATTTTTTTGGTCTATTATTTGTTTACAACATTTTGAGTGTGTCCAAATACTTGTTCACAAATCTGGATTATCTCCAATTACAGGATTTATTTTTAATATTATTTTTTGACGTCTCATCAAAGATGAAGAGGAATATGGAACGTTTTGAGTGTGTCCAAATACTTGTTCACAAAATCTGGATTCTCTCCAATTACAGGAGTTATTTTCATATTATTTTTTGACATCTCATCAAAGATAAAGAAGAATATGGAACGTTTTGAGTGTGTCATAATACTTGTTCACAAAGCTGGATTCTCTCCAATTACAGGAGTTATTTTCATATTATTTTTTGACAACTCATCAAAGATGAAGAAGAAAATTGTAAAAATTTATTGGTTGTCAATAATAGGTAGACTTGGTAAATGTTACACGTGTGTTAAGTGATAACTTAAACCAGCCTATGACGGTCGTCAGCCCTGTAAATGCCCAGACTTCCATATTCTTCTTCATCTTTGATGAGATGTCACAAAATAATATTATTTGTTTGTTTTTTTTTTTAAATCTAAGCCATATTCAAATTTATTGTATCAACTTTACAATATAATGGGTACTTAGTGATATAAAGGTGTATTTCTTGTAGGGGAACCATCTGCTCCGACTGACCGGAGTGTGCCACATTCCTTACCGCAAGGTGCTAAAGTGCCAACTGCTGCCCACAATACAAATTCACGTTTAACTAAAAACTCCCCACAAAATGCACTGTACTTCTTCACTCTCAACTAATCGTCAAAAGTAACAATTGTATTTTTTAAATAAAAGGAATCAGGAAGTACGCTTTAATTTTGAATGGTCAACCTCGTCACAATATTTTGTGCATCCAAATCTTTGTTCACAATTATTTTTGACATCTCATCAAAGATGAAGAAGGATATGGAAGTCTGGGCATTTACGGGGCTGACGACCGTCATAGGCTGGTTTAAGTGATCCTTTACACACGTGTAACATTCACCAATTCTACCCATTATTGACAACCACACTATTAAAATTCTTGGAATTTCTTTATATATGAAACAATTTAGAAACCTTGTCCTAGAATCACTAGAACTTCACTAGAGACAACTATTGGTGAGATGTAAAGAAGCTTTTTATTAAGCAGAAACTCTTATATTAGTATGTGAGGTCCGAATCCTGGATTATAATCACACACATGAGAAACGCCAGAAAATACCATTTTCATTTTTATTATTTAAGCTTTGTTCACAAACCTGGGCTTGGTCCACTTCATCTTCTTGAAACCCTTATCCACGGACCCATAACACTGCGTTTATATGATGCATAGGACGCTGCATCATATAAACGCAGTGTTATATTGACCATTAACACATGAAGGAAAGGTAATTAACATTTTGACTGTATCCAAATACTTGTTCACAAAATATGGATTATCTCCAATTACGGGAGTTATTTTAATTACAGCCTATGATGGTCGTCAGCCCCGTAAATGTCCAAACTTCCATATTCTTCTTCATCTTTGATGAGATGTCAAAAAATAATATGAAGGAAAGGCTATCAGCCCTCAGTTTCAGGTACCAGCTCAGGGTAATATTGAATAAATATTTGAGTTAAAAATTACTTATATTTATTTAACCCCCCCCCCTCTTGGGAATCGAACCCTGGACCTCCAGAACGGTAGCCGAGCATGTTGACCATTACTATCAAACTGACATTACTGACAAAATGGAGTCCACTAAGGAGTTATATATTTTTGACATCTCAACATTGATGAAGAAGAATATGAAAGTCTAAGCATTTACAAGGTTTGCTGGTCAAGTGATCACCTTAGATGGCTCTTGTGAAATCGTATATACAGCGTCATGAAATTAATGATATAAATATGTAGGAGTTCTTTTTTCTTTTTAAAAATTGAGTAGTGCTTTCTCCGCAGTAGTCCGCCTCCGTAGTGTAATGGTCAGCATGCTCGTCTACTGTTTTGCAGGTCCCGGGTTCGATTCCCAGGGGGGTTTAATAAATATAAGTGACTTTTTCACTCTAATATTTATTCAATATTACACTGGACTGGTACCTGAAGTGGAGGGCTGATCACCTTTCCTTCATGTGTAATCGATCGAGATAACACTGCGTTTATATGAAGCAGTGCCCTATGCACCATTGGGGTACGGTAAGGGTTTTATTATTATTATTTAGTGCTTTCTAAATCCAATCATATATGGCTGTTTTGAACTCAATCATGGAACGTCATGAGGTTAAAGATAAGATAAGCCCTGTAAATGCCCAGACTTCCATATTCTTCTTCATCTTTGTTAAGATGTCAAAATTTAAAAATAAACTTCAAGTGTAAAAAAAACAGATTTGTGAACAAGTATTTGGATATATTTAAAAAAATTCTTCTTATCATCTATCGTTTACTTTGTGTAATACCATTTTAAAAGAAAAGAAAAAAAATGGTAGTACACAAAGTAAACAATGGATGATAAGGAGAGTGCTTTATTACCATACAGCAAAGTTATCAATGCTTTTAAATTTATAATTCGTCATATTCGTACAAGTCGACATGTTTTCTCGCCAAAATTACACATTTTTAACCAAATATATCTCTACATGTATTAATATATCAATGGTGACCCCACTGGGAATTCAACCAGGAGCGTCGACCATGGTAGCCGAATGTGTGAACCACTATACTGCAAAGGCGGTTATGTTATGCATAGTTTAAATCTGTCGAAGCATACAGATAGGGGATGACGTAACGTCTCGAGAGGGTGTCGCCTAAAGGCATCCGGTGGCTCGTATAAAAAAGCTTCCTCTGACAACATCTGTTAGAAATTCCTGAAGCAAGGTGCGCTGATTAGCCTGAAATAGCCACCGATTTTTAAATGTAACATCTACTTTTTTATAAGCCTCCAATCGTTTTAGAGGGATTTTGGCTCCTATAAACAAGATTTATTATAAATACCACTGGTATTTATTTAACATTAATTAAAAATGGATAGATTTTACCACAAAGTGACTGCCGAATCAATTAATGAAAAGATGAACATAGATGAAGAAAAATATATAAGTCTGGGCATTTAAGGGGCTTACGAGCGTCATATGCTGCTTTAAGTGATTTAACATAACTTTACACATGTGTAACATTCACCAATTCACTACATATATATATATATATATATATATATATATATATATATATATATATATATATATATATATATATATGTATATATATATATATATATATATATATATATATATATATATATATATATATATAATATATATATATATATATATATATATATATATATATATATATATATATATATATATATATATATATATATATATATATATATATATATATATATATATATATATATATATATATATATATATATATATATATATATATATATATATATATATATATATATATATATATGTATGATCCAATTTCGTATCATTGTTCTTTAATCACTAGAATTTCACTAGAGACATCTATTGGTGAGATGTAAAGAAGCTTTTTATTGAGCAGAAATTCTAATATTTATATGTTAGGTCCGAGTTCTGGATTATAATCACATACATTATTTGGACAAGTATTCGGACACACTTTGGAGATAGACAAAGGAAAAATAATAACAATAATTAATTGAAATTAGGGAAAAATAAAATATTCGATCTACATTAAATCATGCGGTCAATAAATTTAACTGTCATCCTAAATTTAACTATGAAATAAGGATCACAAACATTTATGCATAAACATACATACACATTTATGTATATACAAAATACAAACATACATACAGACCCCAATAATTTTACGATGGAGACCTCGGAAGAACAAAAGAGGTGTCGGAAGACCCCAAAAGAGATGGTCCGACGACATAGTCGCTGTGGGGGGAAGAAACTGGCTGCAAGCAGCAACCAACCGGAAGAAATGGAAAGAAGAGGAAGAGGTCTATATACAACAGTGGAAGTCAGAGGGCTTATGAAGAAGAAAACGGAGAAGATACATACACAAAAGGAACAGAACGAGTACGGTCAAAAAAGACTTGGCACGACCAGATCAATCAGAACCTAAAATCTGGCGGTGTCAAAAGTCATCGTAGGGCATGTATGACTTGATATGTGGATGCCAAATGTGGTGATTTTGGTAACGAAACAGAGAGTGAAATGAGCATGCCAGACGGGTGTTTCAAGTCCATATTAATGGCGTCGTTCAATGTAGAACGGCCTCTGATTATGAAGTCGGTGCAGCTGTGGGGACAGCTGCTAACTCAGACTTATCAGTGTTGCATTCGGACATGGGCAAAACCCGTCGTGGCTTTATTAAGGCATTACTCGCAATAATAGAATTCATTAAGTGTCCGAGAGAGAGCCGATCGTCACTTCACATCCGATTTTTTTTTCAGAAAGTATAATATATTGGATTTTTGTTGTTTTTATAAATGTACTAGTGTATTGAAAAATATTTTATTATATTTTTAACTCTACCTCTTAATAACTCTTTTCTTTTCAAAACCATATATTTGTTTCGAAGAAAAACTTGTTTTTTCATTACAAAAACTGTGTTCAATGCAAAAATTAATTAAAACACAAAACACCGTTTTGTGTTTGGTTTTGAAAATGAAAGAGTTATTAAAATGTAAGGAGTTAAAAAAATTATTAAAATATATTTCTATACATATTCTAAAAAACAAAAAACATCTAATATATATTCTTTAAAAAAAATCGAGCGTGGACACGCGTGCATCCCTAACTGCGGCTGAGCACATTCTGATTTGAACGGCTGAAACAAGCTCGAGATCTCAGCCTTAAGTATCGCCTACCTTATCTTACTACCTAAATCTATTGCATTCCCTGATTAAAACCTCCACTGTTGGCAGTAAATATACATAATTAAAATTAGATTCATTCGTTTTCTTTCTCTCTGTCAAAATTTAATTTTTGTATAAATGTCAGACCATAATAATAATATTTTAATGACCTGATGATGGAATCATTATTCCGAAGACGGTAGTCACGAATTAGTGTTTATTAAAGTGGTATTACAGAAAGTGAACGATGAATGATAAGGAGAGTGTTATATTACCATACCACTAAGTTGTACGTATTCTTCTTTCTTTCTTTAAACCCTCATCTGCACCCGATGGTGCATAGGGCACTGCATCATATAAACGCAGTGTTATCTTCATCATTAACACATGGAGGAAAGGTGATCAGCCCTCCGCTTCAGGATACCAGTCCAGGGTATTGTTGAATAAATGTTAGAGTGAAAAAATCGCTTATAATATCACAAATATACTATTTGGATACTTGATTCTTATTTTTTTCTTTTAAGACCGGGGCCACACGGAAAGTAAAAGAGAAGTAAGTTGGAGACTCGGCTATTTTTTATTTTTTTTTAATTTTTATTTTATTTTATTTGGGTTAACAACAGCAACATATATCGCTCACTCCTTTCAAGAACGTCATAAATCAAAAATCGTCAATTTTCAGTTATGCATGTTTTCGGAATGCCCAGAAAATGTACTATATCCCAGCAAAAGAGGCATATTTTAACTTAATATTTACCCGCTACAGGGCAGAAAATGTTGTTTTTGCATTTTAAAGAAAATGTATTGCTTAATTATTTTTATAAATAAATTAAATATTTTTCAAATGGAGAAAAAACCTTCAGGTTTTACCTAAAAAGATCTGTTGCACAGTAAAAAGTTCAATAAGTGGCTTGATATTTATTTTGAATACATTGTATTATATTTTTAAACTTTAAAATCGTTCTCCTGAAAAATCACGTATTTTGATTTATGACGTTCTTGAAAGGAGTGAGCGATATGTATAAAACAAAACATTAGAAGCATAAACATTAAACAACCCAGTTATAGTTAACCACAGAAACATAAAGATTAGTACAAAATATTTAGTGTAGATCTAGCAAATGAACGCATATCTATGAGAGAAAATGTGTATGTTTTATTATTTTTATTTTTATTAGATACTGTATATATGTATTATGTTAAAGGCATAAGCCGTTCAATAACTAAATAAATAAACAAATGTGTGCAGTTTTGAATAAAATACACTCGAAACTATATTTTTGATACCAAACCGAGTACACCTCTGTATTAGAGGGGACAGGTGGCACGCGCTACACACGTGTACGTGATTCATCTACCCCCGTTCGACCATTGCCTACAGCCTCCATGACGTACGTGTAAGGGCTGCTCTGGCACGATCAGATATTTTCGATTGCATATTTTTCAAGTGATACGGGCGGATATAACATTTTTAAAACAAGTGTGATGAAGTTAGACTCAGACGATCAGTTCAATCAAAACCTAAAATTTGGTAGTGTCCAAAGTCTGCGTAATCGGAGGGCATGTATCACTAGATGTGAAGGAAGTGATGAGTGTATTTCAGGACGGAAGAGTGTGGCGTTCCATCCTCTCTGCCTACCCCTGCGGTGAAACGGCGTGATTGTAGAATCGGCCATAATCTCTTCTTTAGAGGAGACAAATTTGTATTAAGATGTATGAATACGAGTATTAGTACGACTAAATAAAATTTAATACATGTCGTTCTATTTCGAAAATTACCTCCTGCGAGAAATACCCCACCGCCATCAAAAATAAACGGATATATTCGTCCGCTTTTTACAACTTTTAAATGATGTTTTTTACGTCATTTTGGTGAAGATAATGACTACTGCACGTGTTTGTGTAAAGTATACTACACTTGTATTTTACATACGCTTTAAACGCATCTATATCTCGAGACTCAAATCAGAATTCAGAGCATTACAGTAGATGCTGCCCGTCAATTGAAAATCCATTCTCGAAATATCTAGAGTCGATTATTGCAACAGGAAAATAACCTGAATGTCCTTATCACACGTTATATAATGAGATAACATATTATCTCAAGGCCCAGCATTCGTTAAGTCTCAACTTAATTTTCTCTAAATCCAGGTAAGCTTTAACGTTATAGATTTTTTTATTAAAACACCATTTTTGCATTGAAAAAAATAGTTTTGAAAAGAAAAGATTATTGAAAGGTAAGGAGTAAGAAAATATTTTTTTTCTAAATAAATTCTTTGAAAAAATCGGGCGTGAGCAGACAAGTGATCTCTCCGGTGGTCTCCGGTGGAATGAACGCGACTTGACGAATGCTGGGCCTTAACCTTCTGTTAAAAATATTTCCTTCTTCTAAGAGTCATCCGCACCCAATGAAAAAATGGTCGTTATAATAAAATATGTTAAAATGACAATAGTATCTCCCAAAAATACTTATTTTTTTACCTCATTCATCGCTTATCATCAATGTTTACCCAATTGGCTTCTTGGGCTTGCCAGTGCAAATAGTGTCTTTTGCCTTATCTTCGCCGTATAACACACGTGGGTGTTTCAAAAAGTTATAAAATTTACACTTTTTGGGGCAATAGAAAGTTTATAGAAAAATAGAAAAAATATTTGAATTCTTCATAAACCTTTTTTTCCAAAATTTAGACACAATACCATAATTATGGCAACAGTTCCTCTTCTCTGTTTCGATTTTTTTAAGCATTAGCGTTTATATATATATATATATATATATATATATATATATATATATATATATATATATATATATATATATATATATATATATATATATATATATATATATATATATATATATATATATATTTATATATATATATATATATATATATATATATATATATATATATATATATATATATATATATATATATATATATATATATATATATATATATATATATATATATATATATATATATATATATATATATATATATATAATATATATATATATATATGTCTGCCTCCGTAGTGTAATAGTCAGCACGCTCGGCTACCGTTCAGTAGGTCCCGGGTTCGATTCCCAGGGGGGTTCAAATAAATATAAGTGATTTTCCACTGTAATATTTAATCAATATTACCCTGGACTGGTACCTGAAGCGGAGGGCTGATCACCTTTCCTTCATGTGTAAAAACGATCAAGATAACACTGCGTTATATGACGCAGTGCCCTATGCACCAATTGGGTGCGGAAAAGGGTTTTATTTATTATTATATACATATACATATATATATATATATATATATATATATATATATATATATATATATATATATATATATATATATATATATATATATATATATATATATATATATATATATATATATATATATATATATATATATATATATATATATATATATATATATATATATATATATATATATATATATATATATATATATATATATATATATATATATATATATATATATATATATATATATATATATATATATATATATATATATATATATATATATATATATATATATATATATATATATATATATATATATATATATATATATATATATATATATATATATATATATATATATATATATATATATATATATATATATATATATATATATATATATATATATATATATATATATATATATATATATATATATATATATATATATATATATACATATACATATATATATATATATATATATATATATATATATATATATATATATATATATATATATATATATATATATATATATATATATACAAGAATATGTATATTCGTATTCAACGAATTTCTTGAATCTCCCTCGTAGATTCCCCTGCAAGTGTGGTAGGCTAGAACTTTTAAAACGTGGATCGATATAAAATTGTGATCAATCTGTTGTTTACTGTTGCCATCGGAATATGTCAGGGTGTATTTGCGAGTGCGGTCATTTTAGCTACACAAAACTGTGAAATATATATAATGATACAAATACGAGCATAAGCTATTATAAAGGATTATATATTACAAGACAATAAAAAAAACGTATAAAAGTTATAAGTGATCATTCAAAGTTATGCACAATAAACAATCTGTTGGATTACTGGCAAACCACAAGTCGAGTAAGACTAAATTGAATAAGCATGTTTGTATTTTTGTTTTTACTGAATAGACTCCTATTCTATTGAACCAATTGCGATGAAACTTACAAGGGTTATTGTGTGACATCAACAATATCTTTGAAATCGGACAATTTTAACTAAGCATCAATTAAACAGGTTACAAATCCAATACTTAAATTCATTTTTAAGTATCCTTTCTTTTGTTTTAGGTTCTAAACATGGACACCTACCTTCTTCCGACAGTAACAGCTATGATATTGTCATTAATTCAGTTGTCCAACGGGTATTTACAATGCGATGTCACCATATATAACGAAAACACTTTACGATGCCGAGCGATTGGTGAAAATTATAATCACATCTCAAACGAATATTTGCCGGATTCAGACTCAGATTTTTTGCATATCAGTAATGCTTTTTCCAAATATGACTGGAAAACGATTAAAACTCTAGATTTAAGCGGTGCACGTATTCGTGGTTTGGATATAAATTCATTGTTGGTTAACGCGAGTGCTTTGGTCAAACTCGATCTCTCTGGAAATGAAGAATTGACCATTCTTGGTAATTTAGCGGATAAATTGGCCAACATCGAAGAATTAAACTTGTCGGCTACATCGAAGAATTAAACTTGTCGGCTGGAGGCCTAGCAACGTACAGCATTCTAACTGGGCTAAAGAGTTTTCCAAAATTGCGGCTGTTAGATGTATCTGATCAAACATATCCCAGTCCTAACAGCCTCCTGGGATCCATGTTCGATTACAACACCATGCCGGTATTAGAACAACTGAACTTATCGAGTTTTTCTAAAGATGTAGACTTTACTAACTTGACAATCGGTCCGAATCTAAGATATTTGGACGCGTCTAATATATTCAACCTTTCTCTGCCCTCTGATGTCTTTCGAAACGCTCATAAACTTAAAACTTTGGTGCTATCCAAATCGAGATTGGGAGAACTACCAAGTCTGGAAAGCACAGCAGTAACTGATTTGGACGTATCTCAAAACCTGATCCCACCCAATAAAAGCAGGATTTCACTCGAGTTTCCCATCACTCTGAAGCATTTAAATTTTTCTCACAATAACATGAAGTTTTTTAGTGCAAATTTTAATATGGAAGTTGAAAACCCTGATAAAAGTAATATTTTCAAAATGGCCTTAGAAATCTTTGATATCTCCCATAACAACGTCAGTAAATTTATTTTATCATCAGAAACGTTAATATTCCTCGATCTGTCTTTCAACATATTGAAAGAGAGTTCAAGAATGAGATTCAACGTCCCAAATGTCGAAACACTAGACTTATCGAACAATTTATTACATTCTTTGGGTTCAAATTTATTTAGACGACTGAGAAACTTAAAAACTTTGAATTTATCATACAATAAAATACGAAGTTTACTTTTTAATGTTTTTACCCATAACAGAGTACTTTCCGTATTGTCGCTTCATCATAATAATTTGAATAATCTGAGCATTGTAACCTTTATTCATCTTAAATATTTACGGGTCTTGGATCTCAGGAACAATATGTTACTGACGCTTCCGGACGAACCGTTTTTTGTAGTGAAATCTATTCAAGATTTGAGGATATCCTGCAATCGGCTGACGAACATTCCCAGTAGTTACTACGAGTCTGGTATAAACTATCCGATTGTATCCCTTCATGGAAACCCGTGGAAATGTGGGTGCCTAGCAAAAATACTGGAAAACGCAAATTTCATATCCAACCTAGATTTGCTCACAAGCGGGAGTTACCCATCCTGCTTTGCGGGTAACTACTTCATACAAGAATGTGACGATACTCCTCTCACACCAAAGGAATACGAATATTGGAATAATGCTATTTTAAACGCAAATCTCCCTTGCTTATAAAATCCATGTCAACGTTCTCAAATCAATTCATTAATACATTTTTTGACATCTCAACATAGATGAAGAAGAATATGGAAGCCACGTCTTGATAATATCGCTCACTCCTTTCAACAACGTCATATATCAAAAATCGTGAATTTTCAGTTGTTTTCGGAATGCCCAGAAAATGTACTATATCCCAGAAAACGCGGCATATTTTTAACTTAATATTTACCCGCTACAATGCAGAAAATGTTGTTTTTGCATTTTGAAGAAAAGGTATTGTTTAATTATTTTTTTAGCATACTAAATATTTTTCGAATGGAGAAAAACCATTCAGGTTTTACCTAAAAAGATCTGTTGCACAGTAAAAAGTTTAATAAGTGGCTTGATATTTATTTTTAATACATTTTCTTATATTTTTAAACTTTACAAATGAGATTCTGAGAAATCAAGTTTTTTGATATATGACGTTCTTGAAAGGAGTGAGCGATATGACGTTGTTGAAAGGAGTGAGCGATATTTAGTATGGAACTTAACACGTTGACTGCCAACTATGATGTTACTCGCAAATTGCATTCTTTGCTAGGACGCTGACGATTGTGTATTTCGTAATCTCGTAAATCTCGTATTGTGCAGCTACGATAAAATTCGTAATATGTATATCAGTGCTAATATGGATAGATGGTTACTGGGTCTTCATCTATGTTGAGATGTCAAAAAAGCCTAGATGCTTCTGTATCAGATCCAAAATACACTTGTTCTTTTACTGTGATAGCGAAATGTTGAATAAACCCACTGATTTTTATTTGCGAGTTATTTATTACCGATACCTTCGCTGTAATAGTATATCAATTCATTACTGAATTACTGATATTTTATTTATTGTTTCGGCATTAACTTTGTGGTAAGACATGTTACAATGATTAGAGAAAACACTTCGTTTTTTACCACTTGAGTTTTATTATAGACTACATGTTTCAGAAGTTAAACTTCCATCATTCAGGTCTGTATAATAAGGGGAAAGTAAGGGGAAGTGGTTAGTCAAGGGTTACTTTCCCCTCTCCTTATTTATAGAACAATTTTATATTTTATATTTTAGTTATTATACAGACCTGAATGATGGAAGTTTATCTTCTGAAACATGTAGTCTATAATAAAACTCAAGTGGTAAAAAACGAAGTGTTTTCTTTAATCACTGAATTACTGAATACATTATATTTTCTTCACCCTTTGCCAGGTGAAGCTACTCAAGAGTGGTTTAAATCTATTTGTTTCTTTAATTGGTTAAAAGGGTGAGTTGCTTTGCCCTGAAGCGTCAGATGTCAGACGGCATGAAGAAATTTTCTCACCTAATTGGCATTTAGTTCGGGTGATGCCGATAGAGGGTGCATTCTTTACAACCGGATCAGGGATCAACAACGAGGGGACTGAAAGGGTTACATTCTAAAACAACACCTTTACAAAGTGGAAAAATCTAAAATAATCGTCTTTAAACCGTTTTCTGATACAAAACAAGTATTCTTCTTTAATTAATGTATTAATTTTTAAATCGAACACCGATTTTTTGCGTCTACTAAGTTATATTTTATTGTTAAAAAAACACATAAAAATCAATTTTTTGACAATTGTTTCTCCTAGTTATGGCATTTTCAAACGACGTTTGTTTGATGTCTCGCAACTTATTTCCGGTATAGATCGGAGAGTTCTCATCTCAGAGGTTCGAAGTCGAGATTTTGTTCTAGAAGTATCTGGGCTTGTCTCAATTCCATAAGTGGCTATTAGTCAAACACTTGTTTTGTACATCTTCATTTTACTCTTAATTCTCATGTGTTTGTTACAGTCTAGTTCTATCCATCTTTTGCTAACTCTAAGCTTCACTTCTATACGTTAGGGTGGAACCAGTGCTCCGTTGTGAACCCGAAATTCAGCTTTCTCTAAAAGGTTTTCATTCGCTGTAACTGATTTCAGTGCACATTAAACAGTTTGAGCTTTTAAAAAAATTCAATTGACTTTTCACAATATCACATTTGTGGAGGACCTCACCAAAACGTTAAATTTCCATTATAAATGACTATTTGTGAAGGTCCTCACCAAAACGTTTCATTTCCATTATAAATGACTATTTGTGAAGGTCCTCACCAAAACGTTACATTTCCATTATAAATGATTATTTGTGAAGGTCCTCACCAAAACGTTACATTTCCATTATAAATGATTATTTGTGAAGGTCCTCACAAAAACGTTACATTTCAATTATAAATGACTATTTGTGAAGGTCCTCACCAAAACGTTACATTTCCATTAAAATGACTCTAAGCAATCAGGAATTCTAGCTTGTAAAATTTTTACTTAACGCGATTTAATGATTTCATATAGGTTTAACACAGAATTAATCATGGTTTGTTGCAACTTTAATTAAAATTTCAATAGAATACAGTAAACAGAACAGATTTGCATTTTTTGTGCAATAGTGGAGATGTAACTTATTTTGTGAGGACCTCCACATTTGTGGACGTCACGTCCAACAGACAACTGTGGAAGTCCATGAGAAGGGCATTTGTTCAATACTGGACACAAGTAAAAGGCTGAAGTGATTAAGTAAGTACTTATATTTTATCAAACTCCATCCAACATGATTCAATTTGAAAAGCGTCGGAGATCTGGTTGACGATCACTGAAACGATATGTCGCATGTTCAATATATATATATTCAAAGTCAGTGGAGATAAACCAAAGGGTTGCTTAAAAGATTTGTGTCATATGCTTTGTTGTGTAAACAGGGGGGAAAACGAGACAAATAAATAAAGCTACTGTGGCAAGCGATAACTCACCAAAATTGGTACTAAATCTTGAACTAAAAGAATACTTTTTTTGACATCTCAACATAGATGAAGAAGAATATAAACTTCTGGGCATATATATATACATATATGTATATATATATATATATATATATATATATATATATATATATATATATATATATATATATATATATATATATATATATATATATATATATATATATATATATATATATATATATATATATATATATATATATATATATATATATGTATATATATTTATGTATATATATATATTTATATATATATATATATATATATATATATATATATATATATATATATATATATATATATATATATATATATATATATATATATATATATATATATATATATATACATATATATATAAACATATATATATATATATATATATATATATATATATATATACATATATATATATATATATATATATATATATATATATATATATATATATATATATATATATATATATATATAATTTTTATTCGTATCACAATAAATGTCTAGTGAAATTCTAGTGATTCAAGTTTTATGTTTCGAAATTGAATCATTCCTATATACAGGACCAACCTGCCGATGGTTATGCCTGTAGGAAGAGCTACCGCTATGCTGAACAATATCACGCTGGATATTGATCTGTTCCATGTGTCAGAAGGGGTGTTCCGAAGGGGGATTCATCTATATCTTTAACAACAGTGCTCTTGCTTATTTTGCAATTTTTGTTAATGTACACGCTTTAAATTTTAGTTTGTAATGTTTATATTAATTATAAATGAATGAATTGAATTGAATTGAATGTCAAAATTAAAATGCAAACTTACCCGTCCAGTGTAACATAAAGAGGTAAAGTTGCCATCGAATTTCTGCAGCGCCAGAAATTTAAACCTGTAACAATAACAATAATACCTTTTTTATTTTGCTCTTGTCCATACAAAAGTATTGAAGTTAATGTGTTTTTCAACCAATGGTAAATGTTGCACAGTGCATAAAGTTACCACTTAAACCAGTAAGGCCTTACTCGCAATAATATAATTCATTCGGCAGCGCTGAGAGGATGTCAGTTCACGCCCATTTTTTTTAGAATATGTGTTAGATTTTTTAAAATTATTATATTTTTTCAACTCCCTGCCTTTCAAAAACTTATTTCTTTTCAAAATCGTATATTTATTTCGAAGAAAAACTTATTTTCTCAATACTAAAACGGTGTTTAAAGAAAATAATTCGATTAAGTCAAATGTTATACATGGGTTTAAAGAAAATTAAGTTGTGATTTATGAAATACTGGGACTTAATGCCGTTTTTGCAATGAAAAAATAGGTTTTCTTAGAAATAATGATATGGTTTTGAAAAGAAAAGAGTTATTGAAAGGTGAGGAATTAAGAAAATAAATAAAAATATTTTGTATGCATATGTATTCTAAACGACAAAAAATATTTAATATATATTCTTTAACAAAATCGGACGTGAACATACATGTGACCTCTCCGGTGTTGTCTGGTGGAATTTTGTGTTTGCAAATATCCCCTTAACAAAAAAGTCCGACTAATTATTGCATCAAATGCTCAGGCAAGCCGGGATAAAATTTTTTTTTTTATTTTTTATTATCATTTAACATGTCATATTTCAACTTCATAAGGACTATAATAATATAATATAATATAATATAACTTATAATATAACTTCATTATAATCCAGGATTCGGATCTCACATACTAATATAAGAGTTTCTGCTTAATAAAAAGCTTCTTTACATCTCACCAATAGATGTCTCTAGTGAAGTTCTAGTGATTCATGAACAAGGTTTCTAAATTGGTTCATATATATAGAACTTCCAAGAATTTGAGTAGTGTGGTTGTCAATAATGGGTAGAATTGGTGTATGTTACACGTGTGTAAAGTGATCACTTAAACCAGCCTATGACGGTCGTAAGCCCCGTAAATGCCCAGACTTCAATATTCTTCTTCATCTTTGATGAGATATCAAAAAATAATATGATAATAACTCCTGTAATTGGAGATTATCCAGATTTTGTGAACAAGTATTTGGACACACTCAAAATGTTGTTCATAAGGACTCATTATCTGCGGGTACAACGGAAGGCAAAGGATTTATTATTCAATAATTGACTATCCATCAAAAATCATCCCTTCGGACTCCCACGTCGAATATCGCCAAAGAATGCAGCTAACGATTTTATCGGTGTTAATTTTAAAACATTAAAAGGCATTAGCATAATATAAATAGTTTAAAAATATATATTGTTTATTAATAAACACAGGGTGTAGTGAAATTACGCAATCCCGGTGGTCAAATTATTCAACCCTTTAATTTTGTGATAGCTAAGGTCAGTGTCCCGCAAAGTGTGTGCCGCGGCACACTGGTGTACCGTGGTGATTAGTTGGTGTGCCGCGGAAAAAACGTCTAGTTTTGTGAAAATAACACAATTGCTCCAAATTTTGATTGCCTGTGCTCAGTTAAGTAGGTTCACATTTCGCAGTAAACATAATATGTTAAATATGTTACCATAATATGGTAAATATGCACCTCTGAAATTTCTTAATTTGGTAGGTGTACCTTGAATAAAAAAGTTTTCGGAACAGTACCTTAGAACATCGAATATGTTATAGAGTTTTTTGAAGATAACACACCTAGAAATAACTGAAAGCTATACGAGCGAGGCGCTTTGTATCGCGAAGGGCGTGCGAATTGGGATTTTCGACTCTGACTACTATTAAACAATAAAAAAGAGAACGCCTGAGGACGATTAATGCAGAGGTGACAGCAGTTTTATCAACGATTGCTTAAATTTTCACCTGTGCTCAGTTAAGTAGGCTCACAATTCGCATTAAAAATCATATATTATATATGTTTTCAGATTATATAATTTTAATAATAAATCAATTTAATAAAGAAATCGTTTTTTTCTTTGTGTACCTCTAAAAAATCTTGATTTAGCAGATGTACCTTTTTTTTCTTTATTTTAAATATTTTTGCATTATACAAACATGACATAAATTAAAATACAAAAAAATATGAATAAAATATAAATACAAAAAAAAGATTCCACAAAGGCATGGCCTGTGTGTGGGTATACAATATAATTTAGGTCATAGTAAAGGGTATAAGGGTATAGGTATCATAGGTAGAACAAGAATAATAGTGATCATAGGCTGATTTGAGTGATCACTTTACACACGTGTAACATTCACCAATTATTCCCATTAAATATATAAAAATATTCTTTCCAAACATATTATAAAAAATATCCAATTTACATTCTTTAAAAAAATCGGGCGTGAAGAGACATGTAACCTCTACCGTAGTAGTTTTACGCCTAACGAATAGCTTACCTTAAGAGGTCAAAGAGGCGCATGCGACTCCCGAACCACAGTTTGCGGACCTATGCACTATTATAATATAATAAACCTATTATAGGGTAAATAAGGCTAGACACCCCTAGTTATTAGCGCTACTGATTTAATATGTGAACATTATCTTACATCGGCTATATTGAATTTTTAAATATTTCATTGTTATTCCATGAAAATAATGCTCATATTAGCGAACCCGATGGAGTCTAAATCAGTGGTACCAAAACTTTTTATCGCCGCGGACCGGTCAACGTTTGATAATATTACCGCTATTTTTTTTCAATATATTTTTTTTTGCTTTTCACAATATATTTATATAACAACAAAACCCTTATCCACACCCCAATGGTGCATAGGGCACTGGATCATATAAACACAGTGTTATCTTGATCGTTAACACATGAAGGAAAGGTGATTAGCCCTCCGCTTCAGGTACCAGTCCAGGCTAATATTGAATAAATATTAGAGTGAAAAAATCACTTATATTTATTTGACCCCCACCCTGGGAATCGAACCCGGGACCTCCAGAACGGTAGCCGAGCGTGCTGACCATTACACTACGGAGGCGGAGAAAATATTTATATATTTATATATAATTACAAATACAAAAAATATATTATATTAATTTAAAAAATATCCCACAAAGGCAGAGCCTGTGTGTGTGTGTTAACATTTTGTTTCAGGTTATAATAAAGGGCGCTGGAAAGAATACAATAGATATAAGAAATATAGATTAAAAGTGCTAATATAAACTATAAATATTTGGTTTTAACAAAAAACAACCATTCAAAAAGATGAAAATAAAAAAGTTAACAATAAAGTATGTACTATTTGAGTTATATAAAAAAGTTAACAATAAAGTATGTACTAAATGAGTTATATAAAAAAGTTAACAATAAAGTATGTACTATATGAGTTATATAAAAAAGTTATCAATAAAGTATGTACTATATGAGTTATATAAAAAAGTTAACAATAAAGTATGTACTATATGAGTTATATAAAAAAGTTAACAATAAAGTACGTACTCTATGAGTTATATAAAATAGTTAACAATAAAGTATGTACTATATGAGTTATTTGTCCGCCTCCGTAGTGTAATGGTCAGCACGCTCGGCTACCGTTCTGGAGGTCCCGGGTTCGATTCCCAAGGGGGGTAAAATAAATATTAGTGATTTTTTCACTGTAATATTTATTTAAAATTACCATGGACTGGTACCTGAAGCGGAGGGCTGATCACCTTTCCTTCATGTATAAACGATCAAGATAACACTGCGATTATATGACACAGTGCCCTATGCACCATTTGGGTGCGGATAAGGGTTTTATATAAATACGAGTTATAAGTTTAAAAGAGGAATCTACTAAGATCTGTTTTTTAATTATAATTTAAGTAAAATTTTAAATTCGCAATAGATTTAAAGACCACCAACAAGATACATAAGGTGGCTTGGTGGGTCTCTACAAAAAAAGTATTTTAATATTTTAATGTTTTTAGTATTTTGATGTTTTAGAATTTAATAAACCCTCATGATGACAAGGTTCTTGTCGAAACCGGTTGGTTAAAGTGTATTAATGATAAATAAAAAAGTGGTTAAAACAAAGTTGTTTAGTTTTATGAAGTTTAATGTGCCACTAAGTATCTGCGAAAAACATTCAAGAAATACATATCGTAGTTATACATGAGACATATCGCAGTTATACAGGAGGATACAAGTGACCAAGTGCATTTTTTACAAAAACTTGATCATCGACTATTTGATATCTTACTAGCTTAATATTGCCCTGAAAAAATCCCAAAGGATTTTAAACTTGGAAGCATAATATATTGCCTTGTTAAAAATGACTAATTGCGTTGATGTTTATTTTCTTGCCAAGCTAAAGTGACTTAAATGGCCCTCCTGAACATTTAACGTTTTGTTTGTTGGTCACTTTCTCCTGTACGACTACGATATATCGCTCAATCCTTTCAAGAACGTCATAAATAAAAAATTACAATTTTCAGTTGTGGATGTTTTCAGAATGCCCAGAAAATGTACTATATCCCAGCAAAAGAGGCATATTTTTAGCTTAATATTTACCCGCTACAGGTCAAAAAATGTTGTTTTTGCATTTTGAAGAAAAAGTATTGTTTCCTTATTTTTTTAAATATAATAAATATTTTTCAAATGGAGAAAAAACCTTCAGATTTTACCTAAAAAGATCTGTTGCATAGTAAAAAGTTCAATAATTGGCTTGATATTTATTTTTAATAACGTTATTCTGAAAAATCAAGTGTTTTGATTTATGACGTTCTTGAAAGGAGTGAGCGATATGTGTTTAAGATTTTTCTTATGGAACTATTTGTCCGCTTACAAGAGTATCTACTTAAAAAGCTGCTTTTGTGTAGAAAAGGGACAAAGAATTATGCATGTACATCAAGAACCAGGTGATTCACCCTTTGGATAATAATATAAATGAGGTCACTGAGGAAGTCACATTGATTTGAATATCCCTTCAAAAAAATAAAATCTTATAGGGTCATCACTTTGACCCGGCAACAGTGAATCAATACCAGGAAATAAATAAATGAATGCATACAAGAAGCAAAAAGAACGGAAAATTTACATTATTGAAAGAAGTATTGACAATACTTACAGGGTGATTTAATTATATATATATATATATATATATATATATATATATATATATATATATATATATATATATATATATATATAAAACCCTTATCCGCACCCCAATGGTGCATAGGGCACTGTGTCATATTAACGCAGTGTTATCTTGATCGTTTACACATGAAGGAAAGGTGATCAGCCCTCCGCTTCAGGTTCCAGTCCATGGTAATATTGAATAAATATTACAGTGAAAAAATCACTTACATTTATTTTACCCCCCTTGGGAATCGAACACTACGGAGGCGGACATATATATATATATATATATATATATATATATATATATATATATATATATATAATATACGTTTTTCATCATAGGACTGAATTAGAATAAAAATTGCGAAATTTAAGTTAATATTAAATCTTGGTTTTATCCACTTTTATATTGATATCTCAACAAAGATGAAGAAGAATATGGCAGTCTGCGTTTTAACAGGGCTCGCGACCTGTCTTAGACTAGTTTAAGTGATCACCTTATACACGTGTAACATTTATTGAAATGAACGGATTGAATATCCCATGATTAACAACCACAATACTCTTATTTAGGAACTTCTATGTATCCTCAAATTGACACGTTTTTTCAAATGTGCGTTTTCAGTACCATCTTTGGTTTTGTTGAGTAAGTTTTGTGTATTATTTTTAATAAAAAGCAGAGACTTTCATAAATTGTATGTAAGATTCTTTCAGAATATAATAATAATTTTACATACTAGGAAACGCTTTGTTATATCATTATTTATTTTCTTATCTATATTTGCTTCTTATGGGAAGCATATGGAGTTCACAAACTGCATTCAGGGCCTTATGCCGGCTGAAGAAAAAAAATAACAAGTACGTTTTTTTTTGTCAAATCTATTCATAACTCACAACCCTGCAAATGTCTCACCTACCGATCAGAACGAGGATAGACGTCGGCTTGAATTATTTATGGTAACAAATCTTTTTATTCATTGAGAATCGTCTATGGATTCAAAACCATAGACGATTCTCTACATTTCAAATGTGGAATGACAAATGGCGTGTTGGAGGGAACGTTCGCCACGGGGTTCACACAAACGTCACTCTGACGTCTCGAAGAGGTCAAACGCGGGAATTCTTTGGGCAGTGCCCTCTTTTGTCTCGCTGACGAGATGCAATGATTCATCGTCCCTTCGGGTTTTAGCGTGTAAATTCATGCGTTGATTTATATCGCCTATTTAAGGATTGAAATCAATGAATCCTTGTTCGTAATTTCCCAACGGTCACTGCAACTGTGGGCATATATGAACAGACTTCCCACGGCAATGACAAACACCACATACACATAACATTCATACTACAAAACACAAAATATGTATTTATATATGTATATATATATATATATATATATATATATATATATATATATATATATAATATATATATATACATATATATATATATATATATATATATATATATATATATATATATATATATATATATATAAGCAGAGGTGGACCGAGGAAAACTTGGTACGATCACCTGATCACCTGATCACCTGATACATGAACGCGGAAGAATGTGGAAGAGGCGAATAATGATTGCAATGGTAGAGTAGTACGGCATTCTACTCTCACTGCATACCTTTGCAGTGAAGCGGGGTGACGGTTTGTTAGTTGGCTATTAGTAGAAAGTAAAAAACAGTCATTTTGAATATGTTTAATTTTACAAGCATATGAAACAATGAAAGTATTGAAAATCAATGAAACAACAATGCAAGTGACATCAGCTATCAAGAAGCATGCTCTCTACCATGAGCTATATATTTTATTGTTGAATAACTTTAGTAGATAGTGAACATAAGAACATATTCATTTCATTTAAAACAAAAATTAGGTGGAAAAAAGATATTTTGAAAAATTATGATCTATCAAAGAAAGATGTAAAATAAGAAATAAAAAAGGTCAAATAACTTGTAAAATGAAGTAACTATTTGGTTTGAAATTACAATTAAATACAATTTGAAAATATCATGGTTATTTGTTTGAATAACGCAGGATATAAAAATCTATTAATATTTGGTGAAAAAAAAATGGTCTTACCGGTTATTTGATTTTTTACCACACTGTATAACAATCTAACAGTGGTTATTTTCTTCAGTACCACACTGTACAAAAATCCAGTAGAGTTTTTTTAGTACCGCACTGAACAACAATCTGACCGAGATTTTTTACTTTAGTACCACACTGAACAACAATCTAAACGAGATTATTTATTTTAGTATGTACCACACCTTACAACAATCTAACCGAGATTATTTACTTTAGAACCACACTCGACAGCAATCTGACCAAGATTTTTTACTTTATTACCACACTGAACAACTATCTTGCCGAGATTATTTACTTTAGTACTATAATGTGAAACAATCTAACCGTTTTTCATTTATTTATTGTTAAGACAATTTTGCCGAAAGTGCCTATAACAACATGATTTGAAGCAGATCGCAACATGTACACATTACATGTGGAGGTCCTCACCAAAAAGTAACATTTCCAATATTGCACAAAAAATCCTGTAAATGCATATCTGTTCTGTTTACTGTATTCTATCGAAATCTTAATTAATTCGTTAAATCGCACCAAAACGTAACAATTTTACAAGCTAGAATTCCTGATTACTTAAAATCATTTTTAATGGAAATGAAACGTTTTGGCAAGGACCTCCACACATGAACTCGCATAATTTAACAACATACGTTGAAATGAACTGATAGAATAATCACCAATAAAATATGTAAAACCGCGCGATAACGCGGCACATTCTAGCGAATTTCAAAGATGACTAAATCTAACCATCGCATGGCATGTTGACCATCTATAGAAAACCACCCCATCATATTACAACCCCATGTTTTTATTACGAAACCTCCCTCGTTGCAACCCATCCCCTGGGATTGTCGCAAATTAAACGAATTGAAAGAAAGCCACGTGGTTTTTAAAAAGGGTGCTCAGTACTCGCACTTGGGTATTTATTAGATAAAATCAATCTATATTCACAATATGTATATAAGTATGCAGGGATTTTTTTAAAGAAAATAAGATCGGGGAACTCACTTCATGACAAGCTTTTTACGAAAAAAAAATCAAATATCATTTAAATATTCATTACAATAGCATATTTTATTAATATAGACTGTAATGATATAAACGCAAACAGTATTTCGTCTAATTGATTCTGGTATTTAAAAAAACATCAGAAAAAAAAGCCTTGTATATCGCTCACTCCTTTCAAGAACGTCATAAATAAAAAAACTAGATTTTTCAGGAGAACGTTTTTAAGGTTTAAAAATATAATACAAAGTATTAAAAATAAATATCAAGCAACTTATTAAACCTTTTTACTGTGCAAAAGATCTTAGGTAAAACCGGAATGTTTTTTCTCAATTTGAAAAATATTTAGTATATTTAAAAAAATAATTAAATAATACCTTTAATTCAAAATGCAAAAACAACACTTTCAGCGGGTAAATATAAAGTTAAAAAATATGCCTCTTTTGCTGGGATATAGTACAATTTCCGGGCATTCCGAAAACATGCACAACTGAAAATTGACGATTTCCGATTTACGACGTTCTGGAAAGGAGTGAGCGAAATGTCACCTGGGTTTGAAGAAAATTAAGTTGCGATTTAACGTATGTGATGCTTAAAGCTTAAATGCTTAAATGATATACAAATTTGGTTGGGCATTGCGTGTGTCTGGCTTCTAACATACCATATTTAACGTCAAAATTTTGAGCTGGAAAAAATATAAACAGAGGAAAACGAACGAATACCATCCCAATTTTTCCAAAAACTTCCGGAAAACTTAAAATCTATAGAAAATTGTGAAATCTTTAAAACTAAAATAAAAAAAAACATACAAGACTCACCCTTACCTAGACTCCATACCAAAGAGTATTTTTTATTATTTTTAATTTACTTTCTTTATTTTTAATTTTAATTTCAATTTACTTCGTTTAAAAAAAAATAATTGTAAAACGAACTCCCTCTCTAAACACAAGTATCTACTTTATTAGAGAGGTAGAAACGTTGTATTTGAAATGTATTGTACATACATTTACCAACTATTTTGTATTATTTTAATTTTTTTTTTTTTTAATAATTTTTTTAAATCTAAGATACATTGTATGGCAAAATAATCAATATAGTTACATTTACATAGTTTTTTTTACGTGCTACCTCACTAAGAGAGCAGATTGCTCGTGTTTAGAGAGGGAGTTCGCTTACAGGGTTTGTACATATAAATAAGAAGTAAAAATAGGAAATAATAAATGGTAATCAAACGGGAGTTTGCCTTATATGTTTTTGTAAATCATTTTTGAAAGATTTTAAATTGATTTATGTATTTAATTTAAAAAATGTATTTAATTTTTTTTTTAAAGAATCACAAAGTTATTGTTATCAATTTGTCATATCTCTAAAGTATTAATAAAGGGTAAATGGCCTTGAACTCTTAATTGATTCCTCTAAAGACAGAACAGTTGCATTCCTATTGGCATAACAATGGTTTACTGGCGTCGAATATAACGTTATATTATTGTATTCATAACTATGGGAAACTCCTCAAAACAACGTGAACATAATTAAACAATGGTTTATATAATTAAATTAACCTGTGCCTTTATCATATATTTCACAATACATTTTATTACTGGTTAAAGTCAAAAAACATATATAAAAATATGCACCAGTTGAAATATCTACAAATTTACATAAATATTTCATAATACAGTAAAACCTCGAAATCTATCAACCCTCATCCTCACCCGATGGTGCATAGGGCACTGCATCGTATAAACGCAGTGTTTTTATATTTAACGCAAGAAGAAAAGGTTATCAGCCCTCCGCTTCAGGTACCAGCCCAGGGTAATATTGAAAAACATAAAAGTAAAAAATCACGTATATTTATTTGAGTCCGCCTCCGTGGTGTAATGGTTAACGTGTTTAGCTACCGTAGGAGGCCCTGGATTCGATTCCCAGGGGGGGGGGGTGAATATAAAATATTATTGATTTTTACACTCTTATATTTATTTCATATTACCCTGGATTGTCCCCGAAGCGCATGAGTGATCACCTTGCCTTCGTGTAAGTAACGATCAAGATAACACTGCGTCAATGCGACGCAATGCCCTATGCACCATTAGGTGCGGATAAGGGTTAGAAGATATCATTTCAACCCCTCTCCCTGTCTACGAATCGAACCCGGGACCGCCAGTACGGTAGCCGAGAGTACTGACGATTACACTACGGAGGCGGGCTTATTATTATTTATTTATTGATTTGGCGTTTAATTTGTACAACTCCATTTTAATTTATGTAAATATTGTATTTTATTAACAAAAATACATAAAAAAAATAATATTTATCAATTGTTTCGCCTAGTTATGGCATTTAAACGAATGTGAAGATCAAATGAACTGACGGTCCTTATGTAGCTAGAAACAATTGTCACAATATAATTTTTTTATGTGTTTTTGTTAATAAAATACAACTTAGTAAACTCAAAAAATCTGTGTTTGATTTAAAAATTCATACATTAATTATTATTATTATTTCAAAAAAAATTATTATTCCCATTTTAAATTCTATCCTGCTGTTGAACGATGCAAAGTGCAAAGTATAATTAATTATAAAAACAAAATGCACTCAAGGAAGTTCCCACGCGATGCATTAGTGAGACAATACTGCATTTTGGACGAAGGATCTTATTTACCTTGTGCAATAAATTCTTGACGTGCTGTAATTAAAGCAATATAATATAACATACTACTAGCCATCACGCCGCTTCCTCGCCGGGGTAGACAAAAAGAATAGAACGCCACACCAATCTGTCTTTGCAAACATTCTTCGCCTTCGCCAAATCCATAGATCTCCTCATATATTCCCGCCGATTATTCCTACAGACATACTTCATCACCCCAAGTTTTCCTTGGTCTTCCTCCGCTACCATTTCCACATTCGTGCCATAAATTTGTTTTACCTCACTCATTCGTTCTACATGTCCAAACCATCTCAACACACCTTTCTTAATTTTATCGATAATACTTATCTCAGCCTTGCATTATTTCCTTATTTCACCATTCGAACATCTATCATACACCGTTTTGTCGCACATTCGTCCGAGGGATCGTATTTCGACTGCATTCGGCCTATTTTCATCCATTTTTTGCCAACTCCAAACATAGAAAAAATGTTATATTTTTCTTCGTCTTAGTGTAGGCCTTATGATCTGTTTTTAAGAGAGATTTGACTACTGTGATGTCGATTCCCATCTGTCGATCCATCTCTTTGGTGCTCTGTCTGAGATTCGTCTACCTTGGGGTTGGGCGTGCAGTGCGATGTGGGGGAGTCTGGATGGTTCCATTCACCTCGCATGCGCATACCATTGTCTTCTTTGCTGCATTCCACCTAACGACATCTTCGATATCGCATATTTCTCTTATCCTGGTGTTCCTTATTCTGCTTCGTAGACGCTTGCCAGATATACTCCTTAGAATCCTCTTTTCTGTTAGCGCGTTTTTTGTTACAGAGGTGTCCGCTCTGCATTCGTTCTCATATCGCTCACTCCTTTCAAGAACGTCATAAATCAAAAATCGACAATTTTCAGTTGTGCATGTATTCGGAATGTCCAAAAATGTTGTAATTACTATATCCCAGCAAAAGAGGCATATTTTTAACTTAATATTTACCCTCTACAGGGCAGAAAGTGTTGTTTTTGCATTTTGAAGAAAAGGTATGGTTCAATTATTTTTTTAAATAAAAGTACTAAATATTTTTCAAACGGAGAAAAAACCTTCAGGTTTTACCTAAAAAGTTCTGTGGCACAGTAAAAAGTTCAAGAAGTGGCACGATATTTATTTTTACATTGTATTAATTTTTAAACTTAAAAAACGATCTCCTGAAAAACCAAGTTTTTTTTATGTATGACGTTATTGAAAGGAGTGAGCGATATGTCATGATGGGTCGCACAAGAGTTTAATATATTTTATTTTTACTCCCGATCTTTATGTCAGGGTTTTTCCATATAGAGTTTTTAAGACATCCTGAGTTGACTGCAGCCCTGCTTACTTGCCCAAAAAAATAGTGTGCGAAAAAACGTCCGACGTCCAGCGCAGTTGTCTGTGTTATAAATTTCAACGTTTGAGATCTCAGCCTCAAGAAGCCTCGTTGAAAACCTTGCGGTCCCGTCGTTAGTGTCCCGGACTCTTGAGTCAGAGTTTCTCGGTTTGAACCCACTCGACCACAATTTGATACCTTTTTCTAATAATGAGCCGCTTAGGCTCTATTTAGGAAGTATTTTTGTTAAAAATAATAAAAAAACACAAATATTTCTCTTTTTATAATTAAGAATACTTAGAAACCTATTTGTATTTTAAGATATTGTACAAACAAGTCAATCACCTATATTTGATGTCGCCTACCATCCACGGTGACAGTAATTAAGTGTATTTTCTTTGGTAATAGATATTCTGTTTAGCCAAGTCTCTCGTGAAGAACTGCTCCCTCGAGGTGAGAAATACTCGTGTCAATATTTTGACATCCTCATCTCTTCTGTTTCAACACGTGACGTCACACTCCCGCGACATTCCACGTGGTACGTGGTTTTGTTTAACCCCTGTCAACACGTGAATTTGTTTAAGCTGACGAGAGGGGTGAGTATTGATTATGTTGTTTGAAAAAACACATCGTCATTATTAGGTACTTAGCTAACTAACTAACCGTCACGCCGCTTCCTCGCAGGAGTAGGCAGAGAGAATGGAACGACACATTAATCAATCTTGCGAGTGTTTTTGCCTAGAATTTTCACTCATGAATAACATGAAATTATAGTAACTTTAAACATAAAGAGTAAATCCACTCACGAGTAGGCATAGGCTATAATACTTAAAAAGTTGAAGCCTGAGTACCTGAAGGGGTGATCACCTTTCCTTCATGTGTTAACGATCAAGATAACACTGCATTTATAAAATCCAGTGCTTTAAATTGGGGTGCGGATAAAGGTTTGAAGGAGGAATTTAAAAATATGTTTTTTTTTTTCATATATGTCCTAAAAAAATCAGATTCCAATACACATTCTTTAAAAAATCGGGCGTAAACAGACCTCTCCGGTGGTCTCCGGTGAATGAATTCTGCGTTTGCGAATATCCCCTTTGAATTCTTAGCAGTGACTACCGGCAAAGCGTTAGACAATAATAACGCACGTTACTTTCTATATTCATGAACACCAATTATTTAGCAAGTAAAATTAATTGCTTCTTTTTGCATACCGTGAACAGAACACCGTTTTAGAAATTCCAATTTCTCACTTATTATGTTACATTGTTCCACGATTAAAAAGAAACGACTCATCTTAAACTGTATGTTGTATGTTGAGCTGTTTTCTTAATGGTTCTTAAACGACCTATTAAAATAGACAATAACTCAAAGTGTTATATTGAAATAATATTTTTTTAATAATGTTCCCTAATTTCGCTCAATTATATTGAATAACTTTACAAATTTACTGCTATTTTTACAAGAGTATTCGGCACATTTTTCTTCTTACATTTAACTAAACAATATTTATATTTTCCTTATTTGAAATACTCATCATGCCTTCTTCTTCTTCTTCTTTTTTAGGACTATGTCCTGTCATTCTCCGGTCCGCTCCTGGGAGGTGGAAGACCAGCTATCCCGCTTACGCTGGCTGCTGTCCGCTGCTATCCTCACCACCCGATCCGAACTCGCTCTTCCCACATGATTTCTCCAGAAACGTTTTCTTTCTCTTCCCCGTCGCACAACGTCTTCAACATTGCAAATTTTTATTATTTCAAAGTTTCTAACTCTGTCGCGTGCTAGGCCTGCAATGGGTCGTAGAGTCTTCATTTCGGATGTCCTAAGAAGGCTTTTTGTTCTCGCGGTGTCGGCTCTTGTTTCCGTGCCGTATGTCATGATCGGTCTTACGCAGGTCTTATAGATTCTCGCCTTACTCTCTTTCAGCATGTATTTATTTCTCCATACATTTTTTAAGCATCCAGCTACAGCAGATGCCTTGTCTAATACTTATCATGCCAAGTTTTATTTTTCGAAAACAAAGTTTTTTTTAAAAAAAAAAAAGATCGACCGAAATTTTTTTTTGATCGTCCTCTCCTTATATCGCCTCATAATTTTGTTTTTCTATACTTTCTTCACTCATTCGATTCACACGCCATCTCAACACACCTTTCTTAATTTTATCGATAATGCATATCTCAGCCTTGCATTCATTCCTTATATCACCAGTCGAACATCTACATTATTATTTTTTTATTTGGGTTAACAACAGCAACATTTGTAAAACAAAACAATTAAAAGATATACATTAAACGAGCCAATTATAGTTAACCACAGAAACATAAAGATAACATATATCATACATCGCCTTGCTGCACATTCGTCTGAGAGAACGCATTTCTTTTGCCAGTTTAGCTTAAAATTAGTTCAGTAAATACAACAATAAAAAACAAATTAACACCAGTAGGAAACCCCGCATTATTATCGGTCAACATTCAACAGGATATCTGATTTAGGCAGTTTTTTGGTTTCCCGGAAATCGTTCACCTTAAATAACTTTCAATAAACTATCGCGAGAGCTGTTGACTTTACCTAACATCATGGGAAAACAATTTGAAAATTACGTAAAACTGGGGATTTGGCATCTATCTGATTTGATAAGAAGACATACATACATTTTTTAATGCATAGTAAGTACTAAATATATGTAGGTAGGTAAGCAATGTACAGCAACTTCCTATTTCTTTTAACCCTCATATGGACGCAACACCCAGCGAACGGATTCAATATATGTATCTAATTTATTTATTTATAATGTAAACAAATCAATGCGTATCGAAAATCTATTAAATACATTTATTAGAAACAACAACTAAACGTTTTTTTCCACATTTATTTTATGTGACTGGGTCTCATAGTTACCGACATCATCAGACTGGTGAGAGGCTTGACAAAATTCTGATGATGTTGGTTACGACAAAATTTGATTACTGGGTTAATAAAAAAAAAGGAGAAAAAACTATGTGGTTGTTATTTTATTACATTTATTTGTATATTTTTAAAAATATATTAAATGAAGAAAACTTTATTATTAATACCAATATTATTTAATTTATATTGTGATACGTGTTTCGATGCATTCAACATTATTAATGTATTAAACGCCATAATGATGTTGAATCATCGATACGCATACAAATACATATGTAAAAAATATACATTATGGCCCAGGAGGGTTAATATTCCTTGGCAATTTATCTGTGAATGCGAATTTCTAGGTTTAGTATCCACATTAGGCACAAAAGCATTGTAAAATGCAGCGTTTTTTTAAAGAACATAATTAGGTATCTATCTACTCACCGTGACGATATAATTACTGCCAATATTAATTCCTGAGGGATGTATGTAACGAGACAACACTATAAATGTCTAGGTACGAATAACAACAATAATAAAAACAACGCAACATCTTCACATTCGCAAGGTCCACTGAGCAAAGGTAATCTAAATCGTATATTATATAAAACGTATTATTCACAAAATTAACATACAAGAAGAAAAAAAAAAGCACTTGACCTTTTAAAAAACAAACCAGCACTAATAATTATAGAGTCCTTTTGCGAACACCCATTGCATTCCTTTTACGAACACCCACTAGTTAATCGCGCGCCAAAAACTGACAGTTATTAATCCCGCCATTTTATGCAAATTGCAAATGAAAACAAGTGAACTCGGTGAAAACGGATCGCGTCGGATAAGCGTCCGAACTAGAGTGCCAGTGCTTCGAGTATTCTCAGCATGGGAGATGTTTTATTATAAAAACTTCACATGGGGTTTTATTATTTAAGGGCTGCGGCCGTGACATCCGTCTCGTTGCTTTGTTTATAGCAGGATAGCGTAAATAATAATGTCGTGTAACGAATACAGAGTACCAGTGCGGCCGGAGATCGTGGCATGTTTACGTTGTCTTCACACTTTACACAGACTCGATTATGAACGCACTGGGCGCTGACACAACTGCTTGTGTTTTAATGTGAAATGAACACTAATAGATAAACCTACGGATGATTTGACACCATTAGAGTTCATTGTGATAAGTATAGAAATAGGCGTAATCGATTCGGGTAAATTTTAACTTCGAATCGTTTGGCTGTATCCTTCTGGTGTGGTGTACTACGATACAAGCATTTATAGAAGTTGTGATCACTATCCTACTGTAGACAAAATAACAAAGACATTTCTCGCCGATAAAAAAAAAACGTGATTTTGATTCAATTTAACATGAGACAAAATGGCCCATATAATTTGAAATATTATATTTTGCAGTATTTGTTAATTGTATCATATAATCGTTTGTCCTTTCATGACATAAATATACAATTAAGATATAAGTAAAGATTTCAATTTATATTTTATTACATATATACCTACAAAACTAAACTGAAATTTTTGAATATAAATAAAGTGGCCACTTAAACCAGCTTATGACATGTCGTAAGCTCTATAAATACCCAAATCTCCATGTTGTTATTCATTTATGTTGAGATATCCACATAAATATGTAACTCTTAGGTGGAGCAACCCAGATTTGTGAACAAGGATTTGGACACACTCAAAATGTTATGAATAAAATAACTAGTCGAATTATAAGTTTAATAAAAATTGAAAATCGTGTTTTCAGGCGTCTCCTGGCATGTAAAATAATTCGGTAAGAATCTTACATACATTTCATGAGAGTCTCTGCTAAATAAAAAGCTTACTCAAATCAACCATGGATGGTCTCGAGAACTCACATACTTATGTATAAAGTATAAATTAGAGGGTATATAAAAGTTTAGAAATTTGAGTAGTGTGGTTGTCATGGGTAGAATGGTGAATCACTTGAACCAGCCTTTGACAGGCTATTTACCATATAAATACCCATCTTCTTAATCTATGTTGAGATGTCAATATAAATAATTAATAAGTGGAGAAACCCAGATTAGGGAACAAGGATTTGGAGACACTCAAAATGTTGTGAACTCTATTTCTTCCACAGAAATTGGAAAGTCTTTCTCTTTGCTTTCGTTCGTAGTCGACTTGTCATTTTATCCAAATAAATGACTAAGTAATTTTTGAAAAGCCAAAGGGCGGACGTTGTTGGGGTGATTTAAGCAAACAACGGCTTTTAATTATTACGCAGACATTGATGGATGATATTCCGACAGACTTGTAGCAGAACAGGAGATACGGTGAGACAGTAAATAGTGCCTAATTTTGAACCCTAATTTATGTTAAAGTGTTTATAAATAACACTTTTCTTAATGATTAGTCTGGAAAAGAAAACACTTCATCGAGTAATTAATTGTAATAGTTCAAAATTTAAAAAAAAATTAACACAAAAGTATGCGAAAAAGGTAGAACAAAAATATATAAAAAAATTGATACATTTAGTGCCCTGTTAGATATGAAAATAAATTTCTTAAATTAAATAAATCAAAAGTATTTTTGTGAATATGTATTTGTATAATATCATTAATTTTGTCCCTACAACCATTTACTCCTTTTTGCTTACCTACCAAATTTAATATTATTTTATATTTTTTTAAAAACCACACTACTCAAATTCTTGGAAGTTCTATATATATGAACCAATTTTGAAACATTGTTCTTGAACTACTAGAACTTCACTAGAGACATATGTTGGTGAGATGATGGGTCGTCAGCCCCGTAAATGCCCAGACTTCCATATTCGTCTTCATCTTTGATGAGATGTCAAAAAATAATATGAAAATAACTCCTATAATTGGAGATAATCCAGATTTGTGAACACTCAAAATGTTAATATTATTTGTTTGTTTATTTATTTTACCATGTTCACAGATTGTTCTGACATGACCACAATCCATTATATTCTTTTTAACAGTATTTTTTTAAACTTCTTGTACGAATATACGAGTATGTACATTGACGAGCTCATTGCTACGTATTAATGTCTCCTGTTCAAATAAATATACGCATTATCTGGAAAAAATACACGATTTGAAGCAACCTGAGGACATTCCAAGGATTGTTACAAAGTATACGATTCAAAGGATCAATATTATCATCATTAACGATTGATAAGTAGCCGCTACGTCTTGATAATCCAGGTGTAGATAACAAAACAGATGGTTTTAGGGGGTTAATTTAATATTTCATCCTTCCATAACGATTTCCTTTGTTTCATGAGGTGGGAATCACCAACAATTGTAAAAAAATGTCGATAACGAAGGAAAAATTTACAATAATAAATATATTCTATTAAACAAAAGTGTACACGTTTTTTTAAACATAAAAAATGTTATAAAAACCCTTATATCTCATTTTTCTTTCACTGTCATGATGCTATAAATTTTAAAAATTTTCAACATAGGTGTCGTATGTGCTTGCCTTTTTTAGAGAGTGAAACGATGTTATTTTCATTAAACACAAGTCAGGGATTGTTTTATTTTATTTATACCGAAAACCATTTTTCTTGTAAGTAACGTTTCTTGAACGAACAAAAGCATAGAGAAAGTGCAAGAATAGTTTTTCTAAATTTCTACTTATGGTCATTGGAATTTTCTTTAAACGTAAAGAAACGGGCTAAGTTTACATTGATTTTAAGCATATGGGATACAATGGTAATTTACCAGAAAAAATATAATTTAAACATTATTAAGGTAGGCTGCAGAGGGTAAATATCGATCTTATCTCTTTTTTTTAGATTGCTTCATTTCATGAAAATATTAATGGAATTGGTAAATACGGGTATTAATAATGTAGGTAAATGAGGGAGGTGGACTGCTGTCTTGTTGATGAATGTAGGAATTTTAAAAATTCCAGCATTTTGTGGCACGAAGAAGTTGGGTAAAAATAGATAGAATGACATAGACTCTAAATTAAGAATCAATTAAAGAAATTTACAAACATAGCTAGATATTTTAAAATAGACCTGAATTTTTTTTGTGAAAACATATCCGGATTTTCTCCAAAGGGTTTTTTTGTGTGAAATAAATGCTATTTTTGTTGGTGAAAACAAAACATATATTTTTATTTGTTTTTTCAAAAGGGGGAGAAGGACCGAGAGGTCTAGGATGGCGTACCCTGTTTTTTTCTCTCCCTTTCCTGTCCGGCCACAATTTTTTAGGTCCTGTCAAATCTTGAAAAACTAAAAGAAGTTCTAAATGAAATCTCCCCTCCCAAGACAAGTTTTTAGGTATCCAAAAAAATTAACACCCATATACATATAAGTAGGCTCCAAACGCATTATTTAAGCAATTAAATCGTTTTCCCTCAGAGTGCACAAAAATCCAAATACGATTAAAATTATACCTTTGTCTCTTCTATCAAATATACACATTTATGCAACATATATTTAAGCTCGCAAACCAAAGATATGGCGCGCACAACCACTAACATCTGCAGTGCGTTCTCAAAAATCCTCATTACCTTCTCCAATGTACAATAGCGTTCATCGTTCACCGCCATAACCGTGACCGTGGTCATCCCGCGTGACCATACCCCGAGCCTGGAGCGTATGGAATATGGGAAGTGCTGTCAGGTGTGTAGTGAAGAGAGAAGAAGTGTTTGGAGCTGGTGGTCACGGAGCGTGCGCACCCTCACCGCCCCGTGCCAATACCGCGTGCCAAGATGCCAGTATGTGTAGTGTGTAGGTGCACTAACACCTGATGAATAAGGAATACTATATGTACCGCGGTAGGTACTTAATGGTAATAACCGCCTATTTTTCAAATGTATAGTGTATACGTGCTCTAACACCTGATAAGTAAGGAATATATACCGCGGTAGGTACTGTTTGTGGGAATAACTACTTATAAATTTTAAAACATACCCAAATCGCTGGACTGATTATCTTGCCTTTATTTTATCGACGATCAAGCGATACGATGAAGTGCCCTATGCACCATTGGGTGGCACATGGTGACTGTTATTTACCATAAAAATACGATTTTAACTAAACTAGCGTAAAAACAAAGATTTTATTGATTGATTCGGCAGTCACTTTGTGGTAAAATCTATCCATTTTTAAATTACGATGTTTGAAAACTATGCAGAATGCAACAAAACACATGTCATAATAAATAAAATAAAATAGCGGTATTTACTAATTAATACTAAAATAAAAAATATAAAAAAACCTACTGAGAATTGGCCTAAGATTATTCTAACCAGTGTTTAGTTATTATTGTTTTATTCATAACAAGGCCAAAAATTGACACCATTTGTGAATACGGGTAATGAAGGAATAAACTTTCTACAAATGGTAACGCGTTTAAAAAAACATGATACCCCACTATGAACTTTGTGGTTTATATAAACGATACATTATTGGTGTTATCTATGTTAAGATATTAATACAATCTTGATACTGTTTTTATGTCTCCACTGAAAAGTTTTAACGATTATCACTAATATTATTTGAAATGCAGTATGAAAGTCAACGGCCAGACATGATATTGGTGTTATTATCTGAGTTTATTAACATAATTCGCAGTAAAAATCCTTGACATTTGCAAATCTTGATAAACAGATTCAGTGAGTAATTATTACAACAATGCACGTTATGAGCATTCTGTAATTACTGGACATATTATGTTATATTCAGGAAGCACGCGCCAGTGGCGTCCCGTCACGGGCCGCAGCAGACTGAACCAGTCTCCACACGTTTTCCAGCTCAAGAAAAATGAATAATTCATGGTTATAACGAAAAAACCTAGTGAAATATGGCGCATGGGTAGGTGATTTTAATTATTGTGGTTTGTAGTAGGTACTTATTTGTACCTATCGCTGTAAACATAATAAAAAGGTAGTAGTACGTATGTATGCAGTAAACGAAAAAAGAGCGGCATTTGCAGCCATTTTACGGACGCGATTTTCAGTTCGATTATAAAGGTATAGATATTTATGCTACTAATTAAGAATGCTTGAGACGAGCATGCTCTCTAGCTGTATATGTTTGCTTGAAATAAGCATGCTCGTTTACATACATTGATACTAGCTTACTCAAAAGCAAACCTGTTCAGACGCGCTTAGAGCACGCTCCTCCCACTCGAGCTGCAGGTAGCATGCACAAAGTATGTACACATATGCTACTAAGTAGTAATTGCTCAATTATGCATGCTTTTGTGCTAATAATGAATATGTGCATCTAGACCTTAAAGACTCTACACGGGCTCTACACGGAATATACTGCGCGAAGATCGTGTTGCGTTCCCGTGGTTATCGTGTCGTGGACTCTAGGCTAGACCTTACTCTGCTATACCCCGATTCCTATTTTCAAATACAAACCGCTTATGCTTACCTTTTTCTTCTAACCGTTGTCCTCACTAAATGGTGCATAAGGCACTGCATCGTATCGGCCCAGTATTGTCCTGATTGTTAATTGCATGAAAGCAAAGTCCAGCGTTTCTTGTACCAGCCCAGGGTGATATTGAATAAATATGATAGTGAAAATCATCCATATTAATTTCGACATCTTTGAGAATCGAACCCGAGACCTTCGGCATCAGCCGAATCACATCGAACTGAAGTATTTGTATCCATCATAACAGCATTGACGTGAAAATAGGATGTGCAATGCGCGTACTTTTTTTAATACCACCTATTTTTGAGAACTGTACTCTGTTCGTGAATAAAACATTTTTTTAATATGCGAATTAACACCCATCACACTAATCGTGGGTAAAGCGTGCAAATCTAATAAGCAATTGTCAAAAACGCACGTTAGTATATATTAGTTTTTTCTCGTACGCCACCTGCATCACCAGATGTAACACTCATTAAAAATAATTGTGATGGTACCCTATTGCCAAATAATGATAGGTAGGTACCTTGCAAATATTGCACAAAGAGGTAGATTTAAAAAAAAAAACCATCGTCAAGTTTTCCATCCTTCTTTGAACACTACTTATCATGGATACCAACTGCTGTTTGACGTTTTGTCGTCATTTGTTTTGACGTATAGTTTTTTGAACGTCGTTTGCTGTTGTTGAAACGTGGAAAACGCAAATATTGTGTTTATGATTTGTAATCACGTCAAACAATTTTTGTATGCATGTTTTGGAAAAGAAATTTGGAATGTCTATTAATTCCGATTCAGGTAATTATTTATATTGCACAAATATCATTTACATCATAGGCGGTTAATTAATTTATTAGTGTGAAACTTACCGGCATTTATTCAATATGTCGTATTATCGTTGTTATAATGTATATAATTTTGTGATTTTAGATAATTTAGATACTCTACATGGATCTGAATCGTCTGGTTCAAGTTTTATGCCCAAAAAGCATGATTTCCGAATATTATTATCAGAAAAGTACAGCACCTTTGGCAAAGAAATTTACTACGCTCAACCGCCAGGTATGAGTGCCCCGTTAATCAAACAATAAATAAATAAAAAAAAACTTTTATTTATCACTTACTGGAGAAGCTCTGATATTTTCCATTGCCCTCCATGGTGTTAAAACTTGGCCTCGGAGAACAACAATAAGAAATTCTTTATGCCTTCGAGTTGCGACATAGCGACTGCTCGCGGCATTTATCAAATGCTAAATTTTGGAGTCCTGGTTCCAACTCTAATGTATGGAAGTGAAACATGGAGTTGGCAAAAGAAGGATGAAAGTAGACTGAATGCAGTCGAAATGCGATCTCTTAGAAGAATGTGCGACAAAACGATGTATGATAGATGTTCGAATAGTGAAATAAGGAAGGAATGCAAAGCTGAGATAAGCATTATCGATAAAATTAAGAAAGGTGTGTTGAGATGGTTTGGACATGTAGAACGAATGAATGAGGAAAGAACGGTAAAACAAATTTATGAGCGAATGTAATTGGAAAAAGGAGCAGAGGAGCAGAAAAACGGCACGATCAGGTATGCCAAATACTTGAAAGTGGTCAGGTTAGGAGTCGTAATAATCGGCGGGTATGTATGAGGAGATGCATGAACGTGGAAGAGGCGAAGAATGTTTGCAAGGACAGAGTGGTGTGGCGTTCTATTCTCTCCGCCTACCCCTGCGGGGAAGCGGCGTGATGGTTAGTTAGTTAGTTAGTTTTTAAATTTTGCGCTGGTTTTTTGGCTACGCATCCAGCGTTTGACAAACTCCTATCAACAGCACTGCAACTGAAATATTATATTTTTTATTTACCTAATAACTGGATCCTCCTCCATACACAAGTATTATCCTTTACCCTGAGCTTCTTCACTTGCATCATCTGTATCCTGTAAACCAGTGCTCTGCAACCTTTTCTCACCTACGACACACTCAAATTCTTCCTAGAATTCCGCGGCACACCAAAAGCTAAAGTAAGACCAGGCATGGGGAACCTGCGGCCTTTTGGCTATTCTATAGCGGCCTTTTGACTGATGCCAATTTTTGTAAATAGGCATTTTTTCCATATTTTTTTATTTGCATTATTAACCATTTATATTGTGATATAATTGAAATATTTAGTTTATAGTGGGGGTGTCAAAGTTTTCTTTACTGCGGCCTCATGTTGAATGAGATAAGTGAATGTGGCCTTTGTGAAATAGAAAGGTTCCCCATGTCTAATATAGACCATTGAAAAATTATTTAATTGTATTAATTATTATCCGCCTCTGTAGTGTAATGGTCAGCACGCTCAGCTACCCTTCTGGAAGTCCCGGGTTTGATTTCCAAGGGGGGGAGGGGTCAAATAAATGTAAATGATTTTTTCAGTCTAATATTTATTCAATACTACCCTGGCCTGGTACCCGAAGCGGAGGGCTAATCATCTTTACTTCATGCGTTAACCATCAAGATAACACTAGTTTATATGATGCAGTGCCCTATGCACCATTGGGGTGCGGATAAGGGTTGAGAGAGAGAGAATTATTATATCCTACATTTTGAAAAACAGACAGTGTTACGAAAAATAATTTGTCATCGTGTATTAGATACATAATGAAAAATTGTAAAATGTCATAAGGTTGAGACTGACTGGAGCATTTCGTCGTAACATAACGTCATAATATCGCTCGCGGCGCTCACCGAGCATCCGAAACTATGGATGGAGCGCTCGGCTCGGTGTACTAACTGCCTGAATGCTCGCATCGTAACGTGGTATGACACTCTCCACCTATATGCATTGAATTTGATCGCGGCACACCTGTATCCGGCTCACGGTACACCAGTGTGCCACGGCACACCGGTTGCGGAGCACTGCTGTAAACTGTATTCCGTTTTTATGTCCAATAATCTGTAATGTAGGGCTAGTCACCCTGTCTTCATGTAACAGCGATCAATTTAAGGCTAAGATCATAACATTGAAATTCATAACGCGGACAACCGCGCCAGAGGTCAGTTGTCTTTTCGTGCACAATTTTTTTTTGTTTTTTTGTTTTGAGAATATATCTAGAATTTTTTTTTTAGATATATTTCGCTACCTTTCAATTACACTTTCCTTTCAGAAACCATATATTTATTTCAAAGAAAATCTTATTTTTTTCAATACAGAAATGGTATTTTAAGCAAATATTTGACACTAGATTATCCCTCCTGTTCCCAACACAGATTCAAATAAAAGATATTGAATTAGCTAGAAGAAACAAAAATCCACTAAATGATCTATAAACCTTGTACATAATAAGCAATGTAAATAAAAAATGCAATTCCCATCTAAAAAAAAAAAAAAACTAAAATTAGATTACGTCAAAAATTACCTGGGTATAAAGAAAATTAAGTCGCGATTTATTTTATATTGGGTCTTAAATGGCAAAATTAAATATTGAAGTCGTCTAATATCTATTTTTTTAGTATTTTTTACTTGAATATTTCAGATCAACAAGTCCTTTTAGCGGTTACTTCTGAAAATTCCTTCAGGGGAAATATACAAGATGGCTTCCGAAAATTCTTTCAGGAGATATTCTTGCCCCAAGGCTATCCGGCCAGCGTTAGCCCGGACTATACTCAATATCAAATATGGGACACTGCTCAAGCCTTCTGCAGTGCAATCACTGGTAAGTACAAAATATACTCAATTAGATTAGTTATATTATTTCAAGCTGTTTAAACTTATTGTCCATGCAAAATTAGTCTAAAACACAGGTTCTCAAACTTTTTTAGTCGCCCCCCCCCCTATTAAAATTTCTTGTCAAATGGGAAAATAAAATCGCCAGAATGTCCCATCATAGAAAGAGGGAAGGAAAAAAAATATATATATCTTACTTCTTTCCAGTGTTGCCATATATACATAAATAGATTTTAGGCTGCCGTTACAGATGACAGATTTTACTCTTAGGTAGTACTTTTAGTTTTTATACAGATTTTTGGATATGATAAAACAGAAGAATGAAAATATGTAAAGATTTGAGCATGATTAACATTTGATAATAAGTAGGTGAGAATTTGTTTTATATTGGAGGCGTTATTTATTATTGGGTAGGGTAATATTTTGTCTTGTCATGGAACATTACGCAATTTATGCAGCGTACTGCAGGATTCCCCAAAACATGTCTATTTTGTTCATGTGACCGCGTGTTCATTTTTTATATTTTTATAATTTGTATCAAAATTTCAAAGCAATGGCAAATAGGTACCTACACAGACTTTGGGTTATTGATTCTATACAGATTTTATACAGATTTCTAGACTGTTTGATTCAGACTTTTTGGTTTGGCATATGGCAACACTGCTTCTTTCTGTCTTTTTGGGCTTCCTATGCCCTGTTGAAGTCTTTTAGAACGCCCACAAGGAGGCTTTATCGCCCACTTTGAGATGTGCTAGTCTAAAAAGTGAATGAGTGACATTCTTCTTCGTGGGTTAGAATCTGTGTGATGATTTGTTGGCCTCTTCCACGGTCAGTCTCCATCCGCCTCTATCCCTCTCTAATTTATGTTTGATTATATTTATTTAAACTTTTGGACAAACAAAATTTCAGTTCCTAGCACGCATTCACTTGTTTATTTAATTAATTAGCACTTGCCCCCGTTGACACCTAACTGCAATCTGAGTATGTTAAGTTCATTCAAGAATATCTCCCATTTTTAATAATATGGTATTTTTATTTTCAACAGGAACACTGGCGACACACGCCGTAATGAAAGGAGTCGGAGTTGGGGATGTAAATGCGACACCCTTAGCTGCTACGATAACTTGGGTTCTGAAGGAAGGAACGGGAAACATAGGAAGAATTGCATTTGCCTGGTGGAAAGGGTACTCAATTTTGAGTATTTATTCACCAAAATTATATCAATTTACTACGAGAGGATGGACAAACCCGATTGGTCAAAAAAATGTTGTCTTAAATGGATGACATGTTGCATTTGCACTTATAATTCAAAGCTTTTCATTTTATTTTAAGATATGACTTGTAGTGACATCTGTGGACATATTTGGAAAGCTTTTTGAAGTTTTTTCTACAATTATTTCTAATGGAAACTTGACAATAATTTTTAATAAAATGCCTTGTTTTGTCATTATTAATACTTAAAATCTGCTCACAGCTCTTCTTAGGAATTCTTTATTTGTGACCCTATCCGTCCAGGGAATACGAAGCATTCTGCAGTGAAGCCACATTTCAAACGCTGCTATCCGATTCATAATATTCACCTTTAGGACACGTATAATATAACTTTTTTTATATATTTCAGAACAGCTCTGGATGCCGATAGTAAAAAATGGCGCCTTGCTGCCGACTGCCTAAACGATGCGGCCATTTGCCTAGAGTTAGCGCTGCCCTTGTTCTATGGATATACAACATATGTTCTGTGCATATCTACTGCAATGAAATCCATTGTCGGTGTTGCAGGTATCTATTTTTTTTTAAAGATTCATCAGTCATCAAGCTCCTTTTTATTTAAAAACAGCATTTTATTATCATCTTTTATATTTTTTAACATCTTATTTCTCATGGCAATATATCGCTCACTCCTTTCAAGAACGTCATAAATAAAAAATCGTCCATTTTCAGTTGTGCATGTTTTCGGAATGCCCAGAAAATGTACTATATCCCAGCAAAAGCGGCATATTTTTAACTTAATATATACCCGCTACAGGGCAGAAAGTGTTGTTTTTGCATTTTAAATAAAATGTATTGTTTCATTATTTTTTTAAATATACTAAATATTTTGCAAATGGAGAAAAAAAAATTCAGGTTTTACCTAAAAAGATCTGTTGCAAGTGAAAAGTTCAATAAGTGGCTTGATATTTATTTTTAATACATTTTATTATATTCCTAAACTTTAAAAACAATCTGAAAAATCACGTTTTTTGATATATGACGTTGAAAGGAGTGAGCGATAGGTCTCTTTTTTGGTAGAATATTTTCGAAGGATAAAAACCCTTTAAAAAGTCAGAAATATAAATTTTATTAGTATCCTTGTGGTTAAAATGGTGTTAAATCAAAAATATATTTGTAACCCAGACAACTTTTGTTTTCATTTATCATCATAAGTGTATTTTTAATTGAAGGCGGTGCTACGAGAGCCGCTCTGACCCAGCACCAGGCAATCCGAGGAAACTTGGCGGATGTGGCAGCCAAGGATGGTTCTCAGGAAACTGCCGTCAACCTGATTGCCTCCTTTGCGGCCATTATGATCATTTCCTTAGTGGGACAGTAGGTTGATACTATTTTTATATAATATTGGATTATGGAATGATATTTTGTGGAATTAAAGACATTCATTAGCAAAAAAAACTTTGAGGGGGAGAAAGATATTTACAACATAAGGCTAACTCGACGTCCCGAGACCGTTTGACGACGTTTTAATCTAATTATTTTTTGTATATCATTATCATCATCATCCTATTATTATTATTATTATACATGTCTTGATAAGCGCCCTTGAGGAAGTATTTTGCGAAAATGGTGCTGTATAAATTATCCAAATTATTATTAGTATTATTATAATATTGATTTATTTTTTATTTTTCAGAAATATTTGGCCAGTATTCTTCATTTTCACGGCGTTGCACCTAATTTCCAACTACTGCGGAGTGTCGGCCGTTTGTTTGAATGTGTTTAATTCCACTCGGTTTCTGAATGCGGCTCTCATCTTCCTGCAGCATGAGACCGTTATGCCGCCCAATGTCATAAATTCCCGAGAACCAGTCTTCTTCTTTCAAAACCAATTCACAGGTATATGGCAAAATAACAATTTTTTCTCTTGTTTATTAATCATAGTAGGCAAAATAGAGGGTCGACAAGGTGTGGGCAGAATATAGATCTCCTTGGTCCAGAATAAACGAGATTGCATGGGGATCAGGACCATCGAGGCGCTGTTTAGAGCTGCCCAAGACAAGGATAATTAGTCTCATTGATAGTCAACGTCATTGATAGTGACATGATACGCACAGAAGAAGAAAATTTATTAATCAGTTTAGAATTGTGCCACAGTTCTTTAAAAATTAACCATGCTGATGATGTAAACTAACCATTACACCCCTTGGCCGCAGGGGTAGGCAGAGAGAATAGAACGCTACACTACTCTCTCTTTGCAAACATTCTTTGCGTCTTCCACATTCATACATCTCGTCATACAGACCTGGACCGCTCAAGTATTTCACATACCTGATAAGTTTTCCTTGGTCTTCCTCTACTCCTTTTTCCAACTACATTCGTCTCTTTTTTAAACTACTTTAAATTTGTTTTACTGTTCATTCCTTACTCATTTGATCCCAACCATTTGAATACAGAAATTATGTAAATAACTTCCAAATATCAAATGTCCAAAAATACAAAAATATCTATAATTTATATTTGAAGCAATAACTTTGTGATTTTCCATTTTATAATTAAAATATAACTTTGCTTTAAAATCACTATAAATATTTTATTTTAACTTAATTATAAAGTCTACCGCTTCTTACAAAAATATCTGTTTTACTACCATGTACCACCTAGTATATTTTTATTTTTTACTTTTGGCAGATAAAAAAATATGCGGGTACAGAATAAGAGTCGGTGATTCGCTCAAGTCTCTCGTGGCGTCGGGTAAAGTCACTCTGGAGAACATGGAGAATGCCATCGACACTTACCAGGACGCCGGGTACCTGATTGTCTTCGACATGCACAAGAAGGTCATCCACATTGTTCTGGAAGAGAAGTCCACTTCGGAAGACATACTGAGCGGATATTTCAACGCGGTCATCTTTGGCATCATTGTCAGCATGATCAGGAAAGAGTCTTTGGTAATTATCCTGAATTATTGTGTGGTGTGCAAAGTGGTGTCCGACAGATATCAACCTAGCCGGATCTAACAGGGGGTTTGAAATCCCCCATATGTGAATTTAAATTTGATAACTTAGTATTATAAGAGCTACATACTCCATTTTTTGTAATCCTAACCTTTCCGGGAGTATGGATGTAAATGAACATCGGTGCGAATTTTCCTCAAAGGAGTATCGACGTTAATGAACGTTCAAGTCCATCTGTCAATTGGTATGATGTAACTTGTATAGCAATGACATCTGTGGATATTTGTATGTAATGAAGTCATACAATAAAACCCAGGATGGTGAGCTTGATTTTTTAGTACATATTATTGTTACATAATTTCTATATTCATAATGCATTTTGTGAAAAAAAAACATTTTTCATGTATAAAAACCCACTCCCCAGAGAATGTTTGACAACAATTATTGTTCTCCTGGAAAGGTTAACTATAATATTAAAGAAAATTTTCCCTTTTTTATATTTATTATTTAAAATCGTTAAATGTTTCAAAATATTGTTTTTGATAAAAAGTACAATCAGTCGGTACCGCGAGATCTACGTACTTAAATTAAAAATGTAAAGTTTGTTAACAAACTTACATCTCATAAATTTATTCACACTACTTAAATTTTTGGAACTAGATATGTATATTGATCGATTGATCTGTGTACTGTGTCACGAGATTTTGTGACGCAGTACATATGAGTTCATCACAGCCATCTATGTTGCATCGAGGAAAGCTTTTACTAAGCAGAGGCTCTTTTATTTGTATGAAAGATCCTGTGACAGGTAAAAACCCACTCTGCGACAACTTGATTTCTATTTTCAATAATGGGCTGCTTAACCGTACAAAAATCAGATGAAATTGAAATATTACTTTAAAAAAATATATTTATATGTTGCAGATGCAATTAAATGAGAATAGTGGCAGCAGCTCGTCATCCAACATGTCGTTCCACACAATGTGCGACAGGGCTCAAGACATCCACAGCGCAGAAGCTGAACACTTCAAGACTCCGTCCCTCGAAGTGTACAGGGAAGTCCAGAAAATAGCCGCGACCCAGTGGGAGTGTTTTAGTGAAGGTCTCAAAGTTGCCGGTAAAATTATGTTCACAAATTATGATCAGTTGTGTTTTATTATTTAATTTTTAGATGGGAGGTGCATTTATTATTTATCTTGTGTATTTATTACCTTGTGTATTTATTATTTACCTTATGTACAAGTTTTACAGATCATTAAGGCCCAGCATTCGTTGAGTCGCAACTAAATTTTCTTTAAATCCAGGTAACATCTTACATAATAGATTATTTTCTTAAAATACCGTTTTTGCATTGAAAGTTTTTCTTCAATATAATTATATGGTTTTGAAAAGAAAACAATTATTGAAAGGTAAGGAGTTAAAAAAAGTTGTGAAAATATTTTCATATATATATTTCCATACAAAAAATATCCAATATATATTCTTTAATAAATCAGGCATGCGCGGACAAGTGACCTTAGAGCAAGTTAATGAATGCTGGGCCTTAAGTGGATTTTTTTTTCCAAGTAAAAACAAATGTTTTATTTTAATCTGTGGTTGGGAACAGGAGGATCTAGTGTGGGCCAAACAGGAACTTCTCAGCCTTTGCTTATTGCTGGAAGGATACCACGTAAAACTTCTCAGGAGAAGCCAAACTGTCGACTGTAGTCAACAGACCTTCCGTTTCACTAGAAGAGGGTGCGGCATTTTGTGTCTTAGCTTTGTTTATGGTACCAATGCGCAATGTTCTTCACTATTTTTGTCATGTATGATACCACCTCTTGTGAGAGTTCCTTATCAACTATCAAGGATCCGATGTCGGATAGGTCCTCATCCAGGCGCCTGTAATGCGCTGTTTGTGTGGTGAAATAGGTTTTATGCAACATTTTGTATTATTTTATTTTTTTAAAGAGAAATATTTGTGTTTTTATTATTTACACAAATATTTCAATTTCACACTATTTCTGTGACCCTAGGCGGCTCATTATTAGAAATAGGTATCAAATTGTGGTAGAGTGGATTCGTCCGAGAAACTCTGACTTAAGAGTTCGCGACACTAAACACGGGACCACAACCCGACACGCATTATTAAAAGCATTATTAATATTGTGGTATGGTAATATAACACTCTCATATCTGGGTCACATATTTTATGGGGAGAAATACTACCTTTTAAAATTGATTATGAGGGGAAAGATAGAAGAATGTCGGAAGCTGGCAGAAGACAAAAATGATGATATGTGGGTATTGTTAATATTTTACAGGTTGGAACCTGGATAAGAACTTGATCATCTCACAGGAATGGAGAGCAAATTGGAAGAATGAGGAAAAAGAAGGTCTTAAAAGAGCTATTGGTTTATTAAAATCAACCTAGAAAATATTACCAAATAAGGATATACGTACTTCAATTGTTATTGCAATATGTATTTATACATTGTCACTTATTATTATTTATTCTTAAAATAAACTACTTTAAGAAATCAAACTTTTTAGATATTGTTTTTTTAATCTTTGATTTGGAGTGTTATGTGTAATAGTTTAAATGAAAATGACTACGACAGTTAGCGTGATCGAATTTACGCGCAACATGTTCACGCACCGATCAAGAGCACCGATCCGAAGACATATGGAGAAAAGCACAAGCCAATCGTCGTTTTAAAACGCTAACTGATGTGTCGGACGGTAAAATTCCGTGTAATTTAGTGGGCCCTAAGTCTATTTGTATACTGCAGCTGTCTAGTTCACAAATGTCAAATGTTATTAACGTAGGACGGCATTTGCAAAAATTATAACATCTTTTGATAGTGATTAATTTTGTGCCACCCTGTACTATTAAATCTGTGAAAAGTACATTTCTACTGTCTGAAAATCCATATTCCATATTCTCTCATGCAGAGCCGCCCGGTTGCAGGGTTATACGTTTGTGTAATCAGTTTACTGTCGGAAGTTGTCCTGGAACGTATATTAAAAATGGATTTAAAAAACGTATGGACTGATTTTATTAAAATTTATTTAAAAATAATAATTTGCAATACAGCTACAATATTCGAGTATGTAATTTAACAAAGTTCCCTTCAATTTAAATTTATAAATATAACAAGCAATATGTACACACAGTCAAGCCCGGATATAAGTGAGACCTCTTTATAAGAGAAAAATGTCCGGATCCATTGGGCTCTCTCATATCCAGGTTTGACTGTACATCAGATTGTAAATTATCTAAATAAGTATTCAATAATAATAAAATTATATTATCATACATAAGTTATGTACAAATATTTATTTATTTTACTTTGTTGACCTTTTTTATGCAGCAATACTGATACCGTTTGCAGAAGTTTTAAATACCACATTTGATTACGTTGTCCAAAACTCGGTTTCATCTATATGAAAATGTCAAATGTACTTGCTAAATTATTAGATCTGTGATCCTGTTAATGTTTGCCCATGCAATGAAAAGTCATTTTCTCTAGTAAATAATCATCTACCAGTATCCATTTGCCAAAATGGTTATTAAGTGAAATTTTCAACAATAAGTATGAATTTAAAAAACCCTGCACTTTCTCTATGGTTCTGTTCGTTTGACAGAATTGTCAGTTTGCCAGATATTTTATTAAAATGCTATTTTTAAATACCTATTATTCGATACCTGACATTATCATTAAAGATAAGTCCTTAAGATCATTACATTAAAAGACATTGTGAAATGGGTGTCACGCTACATAGTAAAACATTTTCATATTAGTTTTTTATCAAAAGGCTCTCAAAAGTTGCAATATTCAATTTTTTTAAATTGAATAACTATCAAATAAACAGTCTGAATGAAGAAATACACATACATTTTAAATAAATAAATTGAAGCGTTTAACATGTTAATATGTATTTATATTTAAAAATAAAATAAAATTATTGATATAAATTTACTATTGATTTGAGGAACATATAGTGTTATGATAGTATATATGGTGTTTTACACGCTGGCTTAGTATTCCTGCTGAAAAGATAGGCATGTCTCAAAACCGGTAAACAAAATCTCGGAGAGTGGTTATACACTAGCACAACTAACAAAGTAAAGGATATTAAGATCTTTGAAGCAACTTTTGGATAATTTTTTAACCACTTAACAGTTGAATTTTGGCGAGAAAATTCATCGCTGCAGGAAATCATCACCCACAAGTCGAAACAAGACTATCCGAATACCGCTCGGGTTATTCTATAAAAATCACTTTAAACAAGTCGAAATGTGATTTATCTGAGCAGTGCTTGGACTTGTCATTGCAATATAAACTCCTTACCTGAGTCTCAATTAGGCTAGACTAGGAACTGGTTAATGAATTTGAGAGTTTACAATGTTGTCCTCCAAAGGGTTTTTTTTTGGCAATGCACCCTCCAAAGGGTTAAGCCCTTAACAATCAGTGTGAGATTATTTAGAATTTTTTTATGCTTATTACAAAATATCAAATGTATAACCATCAAACTGAATGGAGTAAATTCACAGAGCGTAATTTTCTAATTCAATGGCCGATGTGACAGTGGCACTGAGAAGGAGTCTCGGCTAGGTGGCGAGAGGGTGCTGCGTGCGGGGGCCGGGGGCCTGGGAGAGGTGCTTCACGATATCCACCCAGTCGTACCCGCGGGGCTTCTCGCCGCCCTTGCCCCCTTCCGCACGATCCCACACCCTCCGCTTCTGCGACTTGGTCAGCTGCTCCTTCTTGGGGCCCTTTTTCACCTCATCCTGAAACGCATTACAGCTGTATAACAATCAAATAACATAGATCTGAAACTGCGCAAACTTATTGTCAAAATGTATGTTTTTATTTTAAAGAATAACCCACAAAGTCTTTAAGAGGCTTGTCTGCAGGTAGGATAGTAAGGATATGGAGGGTAAATGAGAAAAATATTTCACAAATACCCAGACCAATTGAAAATAAATCTTTCTTGAATTTATTTTGCAATTGGCGGGAATCAAACCCGCGACGCCAGTTTCGCAGTCGAGCGTCTACCCAATTATACCATAGCGCCTGTATAGAGTGTGTTACTGTATGGCTGACATGCTTATCTGAAAGAGATAAGAATAGGCTAAATGCGTTCAAGATGTGGACCTATAGAAAAATGCTAAGGATATCCTGGAGGGACCACATCTTGAATGACGAGGTACTACGAATAATCGAAGAAAGAAGGCACCTACTCGCGACTATATCAGTAGCATAAAGAACACAGAACTAATAAAAATAAAATTAGCTTATATGTGACATAGGGCGTTTGTGCACTACGGAATTTTACCATCCGGCACTTCAGTTAGCATAATAAAACTATGATTGGCTTGTGCTTTTGTCCATCTTTCTTCGGATCAGTAATCTTGATCGGTGCGTGAACATGTTGCACGTAAATTCGATCACACTAAACTGTCGTAGTCGCTTTTATTTTTCAAAACCGGACTGCCGGACGGTAAAATTCCGGGTAGTGCACAAGCCCCCATAGGATAGTTCTGCATCCAAGTAACAAAATGATGTAATGAAGTAATTACCTGAGTATCTATTGAAATTTTCTCTACATCAGCCGTTACATCTGCAATAGGAGCGGCAGTTTGGGCTTCTAATAATTCCGTTGCTTTTTCTTTTAAACATTCGAATATTGTATAGGTCATGGCGCATCCCAACCATTGGTCCGCCTCTTCTTCAACTGTCGATACTATTTTATCTTTAACGGATTGTAGTCTGGAAAGGCAACAAACAAACAAAAAAACAAAATTAGTGGAGATTTTGAAAATTGGTAATAATATTTGCCAGTACCATCGAATGTCAGAAAATAAATTATTACAATTGACTTTTTAGCAGAGGAAGACCAAGGAAAACTTGTTATAATCAAGTATTGCAAATACTTGAAAGTGTTCAGGCCAGGAGTCAGAATAATCGGCAGGTATGTATGAGGAGATGCATGAATGTGGATTAAGTAAAAATGCGAAGATTGTTTGCAAAGGCAGATTGGTGTAGCATTCTAATGTCTCTGCCTAGCCCTGGGAAGAAGCGGCGTGATGGTTAGTTAGTTAACTGACTTTTTTATTAATTTACGAAAGAAGTCATTTGAGAAAGATAAGGAATCTTTTTTCATAGAGCATTTTATTTTTTTGACATCTCATCAAAGATGAAGAAGAATATGGAAGTCTGGGCATTTACGGGGCTGACGACCGTCATAGGCTGGTTTAAGTGATCACTTTACACACGTGTAACATTCACCAATTCTACCATTTATTGACAACCGCACTACTCAAATTCTTGGAAGTTCTATAAATTTGAACCTATTTTGAAACATTGTTCTTGAATCACTAGAACTTCATTAGAGACATCTATTGATGAGATGAAAAGAAGCTTTTTATTGAACCGAAACTCTTTTATTAGTATGTGATTTCCGAATCCTTGATTATAATCACACACATGAGAAACGCCAGAAAATATCATTTTCATTTTTATTATTTAAGCTTATAATTTGACCAGATAATTTATTCTCAACAAATAAGCATCATCCAACTATTGTTATTTTTAAATAATTTTTCGACATATGCTATTTTTATAATTGATCGGAGGTAGATCCATCAATTGTCATACTTCAAAATATCTTCTGAACCTAAGTGATGCCTAGGGCACCGCATCGAATCATAACGGTGATGAATCAATGTCATCAGTCCTGTGCTCTAGATTTATGAATATAAGTGGAATATGTCTGATGGAATGCAGATAACGTAGGTGAAGAAGCTCAGGGCACGCAAGCAAGGACATTATTGCTATGGGTTTTTCCTTTTGGAAATAAAAATAAAAAGGGGGATGTATAGGAAAGGAAAAGGACAATAGCAACAATGTTTGGGCACATACGTGAGTAAGGACTCACACTGACATGTGTAAGTCGAACACTGCCAATATATTAAAGTCTTTTGAGGATAAATATCGAGGCAGCAATACGGCTGTCCAAATTTAAAACACAGTAAGGGACATTTTTTTTGTAGTAGGTTTTTTTTGCATTTTTGGACTAAGTAGTCTACTTAGTCCATAAATGCAAAAAAAACCTACAAAAAAAATGTCCCTTACTGTGTTTCAAATTTGGACAGCCGAATAGCTGGCATTTAAAAACAAAAATATCTTTAAAAATATAAGAAAACTTTAAAATAAGAGATTGTTTTGAATAAACTGAATAAAACTATAACTAAATCACATTTATTTGATAATGGTTTGGTATTAAGTCAATATTGACTGAATCAATCGCTAAATGTGACAAAAATGAGGGTCTTGATCTTAGTGAGAAAAATAGCTTAAACGCAATTTATAGGTTATGTAGCATAAAAATGCATTTGTGACAAAGTTTTTCGCTGTTATAACATCATATTTGAATTAAGAATTAGTAAAATACTTACAAATTACGATTATAAAATGTGTCCATATTAATAGAAGGCCTTTCAGTAGGATAGTTTGGTCCCCATGATATTTCTAATAAAAACGATTTTGCATCCTCATTTTCTCCATACTGTAAATCAATTTCCAGTCACAAATAATAAAAAATATATATATAAAAAAGTCTTAACATCATATAACAAGAAAAACAGAATGTATTGAAATTTACCTTATACTGATAAACGGTAGATGATATTTGTTTAAACGCCTCATCCCCATCATAAATTGAAGAAAGAACTTCCCTTTCTTCGGCTTGTGATTCTAAGTCAGTCATTGCTGTAAAATATTAGAAAAATATATAAAGCAACTCGAGCAGACGTGGTATACGTATATAAGTTAATGAATATGTTTCGTCGAGTGGCTTACCTTTATCATAAGATATGATATAGTCCTAAAGAAATACTTTGTCAGAAAATTACCATTTATTTATTTAATAGGTTAAAATGATGTAAAATGTATGTATCTTAGTTACTCTACACATGTGAATCGAAAGTTATTGAGTCATATGTTGTAAACGTCAGTAAACGTCAAAAAAGTTCACCATAGAAAATACAAAATTCCATTGAATATTAGTGTTGCTCGCTACAAATTTTAGTTGCCAGCAAATAATTAAAAAAAAAAGTTTTTTACCATAATTCAAAATGTTTGATACAAAAAAGGAAACGTTTGAAAAAATTAAACGATGTATTTATTAAAAAATTGGATGTTTGATAAGCCTTTTTTTGCTTATTTCTCAAATATTTTTATTTACCAAACTCTTATACTAACCTAACTGTGACACTATTGCTTATAACTAATTTTAGTGCGTATGCTTGCAAGATGTCATTATTTATATCTATAAATTTAATATTTAACAACAACTCTATAAACTTCCTACGAATGTCAGTCAACTCTATTCTTACGTGCCTACAGATTAACTTTTTTCTACATTTGTGCACCTCTCTTACATTTCATATAAGTCAATCATTTTGTACCAAATAGATTCTTCAACTTCTTACATAATACATGTCTTCATCGTGCTATGTATAGTGTGATTAACTTATTGTTATATTATTATTTATTTCTTATTTGCATAATACAATTGCTGTGCATAAATATCAAAATTAGGATCTCGTTTGACTACATAATTCCAATGTATAATTTCCCCAATTAATGCAAAAAATCCAAGGGTGAATCCTATACCAATTGCAACAAAACCCGCATATAACTTTTGTAAACTCATCAAAGCCTTAACATTCTCTTCGTCCGATGACATTTCTGAGTATATTGGGACCATGACATCGTTTAACCATTTTTCTATTAGTCCTGCCTCGATGATTTTTCTCAATAATTTATCTATCCTAGGTTTGAGTGGAGAGTTCTTCTGCAAGCCAATAGAAATTGGCATGTGAATGGCGCAATCGTGCATTATGTGTAAATTTCGGTCTCCGGTTGAATTAGAAGTTGCATTTGTATTTTCATTGTCAGATTGTTTTGTATATTTCTTATCATTATTGTGTTGCTCTTTCACTATGGCATATTTTAAAAAGTAAATATTATCGTAGTATGCTAACTCTCCTTTTGTTATTCTTTTAACACCCTTGCCAGCGTCGTTGACTGTTTCAAATTTGCTTCCAATTTTTTGTCCTGTTTCATCTAAAGCAGATCTGAAAAATTCTTTCGTCTGATCACCCCAACCTCCGCAAGCAATAGTGCTTTCCGCTAGCTCTTGAAGTGTATCTATTGTCACCCTTAAAATATTTACAGACCCGTTAATAAAAATATCATTTAATGAGTATTACCAATAAATATTTCTAAATATAAAGATAATGTGTTCAGAAAAATAATAAAAATTACCTTGGCGCTGGATTCGCTAATATGGCGGTCATACTTGCACGGTACGCGACGACGACCAACACACAATATAACCAATACCATCCAGTGAGTAGCCTTATTGACCATGCTGGTGGTAATTTTGGCAAAGAAACCACCAAAAGCATTCCATATGTGTATAAAATACTATTTGTTAGCTCTTCGAATAAATAAAGACCCTGAGGTCTGTTCGATTTTTTCTCCTTTTTTACGAAATCTGTCAAAATAATTACCAAGTGAATATTTTGAAATAGAAATACGTATATATCGATTAAAATTTATCGTACCATTTGAGTTTTTATTACATTATTATTATTATTTTATTGTATTTTAAAATAAACTGATTCTAGAATGACAATATAAACCTACGTGTATGCCTGTGAATTACATATACTTTTATCTGTTTTTCCAGCAAATCTTTTTTAGTATCAACCTTTTTTTTCTCACTCTCCTCGTTAATATGCTTATGAAATTTTGCCAAATAATAAAATATGAACCCAGTCATAAATAATACTATCAATACAGTTACCCACATATAGAGCCTTAAATAAAGAAATAATAATTAGTAATATTATATCTTACAATAAGTTCAGACAATTAGTGAAAATTAAATTCAGTGAGTAATTGCTTACTTAAATGGTAAAATTAGAGTTTTCCACGAGTTATCTGTTAATGATTCGGGTGTTAAAAATGTTAAGCACTGTGATATATAAGGAATTGTCAAATCGGTTAGTTGAAGGTGGTATGGTGTGTAATGCAAATTTCCCAAAGCGATGTCCGCTTTTCCTTTAACCATTTCACCCAAGAGTCCAGAAAATGACCCATTCAACTGTTTGCGACCCCACTGTTGCTCGTCGGCATTCGTGGGTTCATAAACATTAGATTTAAAATTCATCACTGATGATAGTGCTCGTACAATCTGAAAAACAAATTTATCTGGAACGAGAGTTGGTAATGATTTTTGTCTTACAACGTATCTAATTCTTCATACTACTGATATGCGTGGAAATAACCCTGAAAAATAACATTTTGTGCTATACATGATAAAACGCACTATCTATTAGCACTTATGTTCGAGAGTAAGATAAACATACAGTAAAAATATTTATTTTGGGATTGTTATAAATGATTTATTTTCCATTTAACACCATAATTATATAACAACTGCATTTCAAATATTAAGTTTGAGAGTAACTTTTTTTTAAATATGCTTTATAATATGCCATTAAGCTAATAATTACTTGCCGAGTTCACTAGCGCCATCAAGGTTCAGTTTTATGGATCCTAATGAATTCAATGAATAGGAAATCACCTCAATTTCCATTCCGTTGAATAATTTATTCCCATTCGTATCCTTCTTCCGACCGCTCTTTACTACAGCTGGAATATGTTGGAAAGTGACTACTTGTAGCGTGTGTCCATTTAAATTAGATGTCTTATCGATAAATAATGATATCGGTTTGTAAGCTTCGTTAGTTTTCCAAGTTTGTACTCTCCGAGGAACCAAAACTTCTTGTATAGGTGACGGAAATGGAACTGTACTGATTTCGAACCAAGCACTTTGGTTATAATTTTTTTTGTTTTTCTCATGATATCTAACAAAGGCAACATTTACAATCCTTTTCCAAATATAATGCATATCTGAAGAAAACAGTCTTATATCGTATAAAATTATATACTTCGCTCTAGTATTTATTACACGATATCTGTAACAACAACACGTTTTTTGAAAATTTATTATGGCACATTAAAAATATCTATAATAGAGTTATATTTCTGGAATTTACAAACCTATCACCAAATTTTAGTAGACGTGAAGTTTGCAAGCCATTTGCTATAAATATTAAATATAATATACATCCATCTCTTCTGATTTGGCGAATAGATTCCAGCGTTTTAAAATTTGGGGATAGAAGATCTTCTGAATCTTCTACAACGACCTTAAACGGAATAGAAAAAAAGCTGACTAACTCAGACTTTGGAAGGTCAGTTTTGATACATACTATCAATCATGTATAAATAATAATTTTCAAGCATTATCTGTCTACTTATTTCAAACAGTTAGGTATATAAGGTTGAACAATGTTACTAATTTTTGGTTTCTAGGAAAAATTTCTTTATAGCAATAAATAAGCCCACCGATGTACAAATACTATGTACACTAAGCTTAATAAATAAATTTATATATTTCCTATACGCTAGCTAAACTTTGCACATTATCTCGTTAAACCTTTGAATCAAAAAATTTAACTCCAATAAAAAAGTTGAAGTAATAGTTTTGCATAAAAAAGAAACTTATGTGAAGTAAATAATATAAAAAAAAACAACTCACCATAAAGTATGAAACGATTTTCATTTGTTTAAACCATTTACCACCAAATAAGTTTAAATAAACATTATCACAAATTATTGCGATACAGTTCACATTATCTATAGTAGTCAAATGGTTAATGACACCATTTAAAATATATTCAACATCTCTTCTGAGTTGGATTTCAGATTTTATTTTATCGATTCCGTGGCTTAAATAATATACAAAATCATTAAAATTTTATTTTATTTTGAACTTAACTAAATCAGGAATTTAAAAAAAATATTTTTACCTAACTTGCTGGTTCAAATTTGGATTAAAACAATTAATCGGTCTGATAACACAAATTAAAATAATACACGATACCGTAAGTCCTAATTTAGCTAAGTTTCCTCTTTTATTTTTTGAATCGCAGCAAGGCATGGTAGGTATCTGTTTTATAACACTACTTTCGGAACAAAGATATCGTTTGATATTGTACGTGCTAAAGGTAAAACTGGATGGAATCGAGTTTATGTTTTAAATATAGGAGTTACGCGACTCGATTAGCTAGTCCCGATTGATTGACATTTCCAATCAACTGAAGACGATACTTATAAAAAGTTCACGATTTAAAAGGATTTTTCATTAATAGAGGTTTTAAGAATTAAATGCATGTTTTTTAAAATACTTTATTTACAAAAAATATGTTTCTATAAGAAGGGATAAATAAAATGATTTTTTAATTGAATTATTTTACTTAAACAACAGCTGTATTCAAATAAATACATCATGTATTGAAACAGTTTGAAATAATAATAATGAAAATTATATAATTGTTGTTTACAATTATAAAATGCGAGGTGGAATATTTTGAAACATTTTCTTGACTTTTTTGTAAAACAGTCACCACTCAGTACTCTTGGAAGTTATTTTTATTTTTAGCGAAAAGAAGTAGGTACATGTTAAAGTTATTTTAAAACTTTCTTAATTTTTTTAAATTCACACGTGGAAGCTGCATTATATTTCAAACGCTTGCATTAGGTATTTTTCATTTATTTAAATAAGTAGGTTCTTGACAGTAAACATAAATGAATTTGTCTATGAATTTTTAAATCGCTGTCGCCGATTGTAACCGTCGCAAATGTCGGATAGATTTTTGAATTCGTAATTCGTAACAATAATTTGAAATATCCTGTGTTCAAATGGATCGTCTAAAAAAAGCTGATAACAAAGAAAATGCTGTAATAAGCCAGTACAGAGTGATCAAGCCCAGTGTCGACAAAAACAATCTAAAAAATAATACAGTTGCGGTCAATTTACAGATTCCGGTTTATCAAAATAAACTTTACAAAACAGTGCACACGTCGCAGTATGCTTCTAAACCTCTTAAATCCACAAAACCGGTGACCCAGACCAGTACGGTATCAAATAATCTCCCAAGACCCGGAATACCTGTGAAAAAAGTAGAATCTAGGATCAGTACTAATAAGCTTTCGAATTTGAAAAATGATCGCTCAGATGTCAATAACCCTAGACCCATTGCAAATAAACCAGTTCGCGTCGAATGTAAGAAAGAAATCGTAACGGAACCGGTGAATTTGCGGGAGAATGTTTCTGGTGAAAACCATCCTGCTACTAATGTGACAAATAGCGCTCCAATAGCCAATATCGCTCCAATAGCCAATATCCCTACACCAGTTTCTTCCGAAGAAATACGCCCGCAGTCTGTTAAAATGCCGATAGCTGAAAGTAATCCACTAACCGCTATCCCAGTTAGTAATGTTCAACCGGCAATGAGTTCTTCTAATGAAATGTGTACTAGTAAACCGACTGAAACAAAAACATTACCAAATTCTATGCCCGCTCCATCGCAAAATATCAACGGAATAAATCAACCGGCGCCGGAACAAAAGACCGAGAAAAAAATATGGTGTCTAGAAAATTTCGACCTAGGCAGACCACTGGGTAAGGGTAAGTTTGGGAATGTTTACTTGGCTAGGGAAAAACAGTCAAAGTTCGTGGTGGCCATTAAGGTTTTGTTTAAAAATCAAATCCAGTCCAACCAAGTGGAGCACCAAGTCAGGAGAGAAGTGGAGATCCAGACGCACCTGCGGCACCCCAACATCCTGCGAATGTTTGGGTATTTCCACGACGATAAGCGAGTTTATCTGATTTTGGAGTATGCCCGCAACGGAGCTTTGTACAAGCACCTACAAGACCAGCCCAACAAGCGGTTCAACGAGAAAACTGTCGCGACTTATATCAGAGATCTTTCCAGAGCCCTCGTGTATTGCCACAGCAAAAAAGTTATACACAGAGACATCAAACCCGAGAATATTTTGCTAGGGAGTAACGGCGAGTTGAAAATTGCCGATTTCGGTTGGTCCGTGCACGCTCCGTCATCCAGAAGATTTACTCTGTGCGGTACCGTAGATTACCTGTCTCCGGAGATGATCCAAGGTAAAGCGCACACGTACACCGTGGACTTATGGAGCGTGGGTATCTTATGTTACGAGTTGCTCGTCGGTGAGCCCCCCTTCAACGCCAAAGAGTATGGCATGACTTACAACAAGATCCTGACAGTTGACATGAAGTTTCCTAGCTTTGTAAGCGCGAACGCCAGGGACGTGATCTCTAAGCTAGTGGTTGTGAACCCGGAAGGCAGACTACCCCTGGAAGACGTCCTGAAACATCCGTTCATAACTGAAAATGTTTGAAAACCGCAATAGTCGCATCTGAGACTGATTAATCCCACAAAATTAAAGAAATTTTTAGTCTATTTTATTATTTTTGTGGCTCGAATATTTAGGTAAAACAATTAATTAACTTAATTAATTCTAGGGTTTTCATGCACTGCTATTTCATTAACACTTTGACAGATAAGGATAATATATTTCCCACTTAGAAATTGTTTTTTTTTTGCAATGCAGTGGACCCTCTCATAACGAGTATAGTTCGTTATAGAATCTTACTCATTAAGCCAAACATTATTCATTTTGACTGGCGCGGAAGTCCCTACTCACAAGTCAATGTTGTGAAAAGTGATCTGACCTTTCTCTGTAACTCGTTGCGAAATGTTGCTCGTTAGGGGGCAACTTTTTCACTTTTTTTTTGCTCGCTATGCGAATTGCTCATGACAGGTTCCACTGTAATTAGTATCTGGTTAAATTATTATTAGACTATGTTAACAAAAATTGCCATATTTGTTTGAGGGATGAAAAAAACTTGTATGTAAAAAGTGTTTTTACTACTGCCAATAATTTAAATGCGTAATTTCATAATATCTTAATTTGATAATGATTTTGAATTTGTATTAACACATTAGTTACGGCAATGTTTTGATAAAACTCTATCTTGAGGCGGGCGACATTAGACAGCTGTCCGGAAATATAAAATATGTCAATGAACTTCATATTTTGAACTTGAGGTTGAACTCGAAAACAATACAAAAACGGTTAAATGGTCTCTAACGTCTCAAAATAAAATCATGTTAGTCCACAAATCACAAAAGTAAAAAAAATGTTAAAAACACTAATAAAATATTAGAAAATAACAACACAGTTTAACAACCGCCGAAAACTCAAAATCTGCGAATAAAAAATGATTTATGGGCTTTCCCCACACGCGTTTATTGCTTTGTAAGTACCAACTGCCGACTTAAAGTAAAGGACAATGATCTTTGTATTTTATTTCATTTTAGGACAAAGAAAAAAACGCACCGTCTGTATCCATTGTTTAAAGTTAATTTGTAACATTTCCTTCAAAACAGATTACGACCATTAGCTATGTTTTGAACCAGTAAATATGAGTATTATTTTTTATATTACAACGACATCTATCCACTACACAACAAAAGCAAAAAGGCCAAGAGATTAGAAGTTTATGACGTGTTTTTTGTATACTAAATTGAAGGTAGCCGAAATGCACAAAAATGTGCACCCCGCCACCACACAAGGTTTCTGAAACGCACAAATATGTGCACACCGTACACAATGTGTTAACAAAAATTGCCATATTTGTTTGAGGGATAAAAAAAACTTGTATGTAAAAAGTGTTTTTACTACTGCCAATAATTTAAATGCGTAATTTCATAATATCTTAATTTGATAATAATAGTATAATTTTGAATTTGTATTAATGGCATTTTCATTATTTGTAAATATTTTTTAATGTATTTTTTTTAATGGTGGTATTATTATTACGATTATTTTAGTTTGTAAAATATAAAATATTATTTTGTACTGAGAAATTAGATTGAAAAATAATTGTAAAATGCTTTTATTTGTATATTTTTACATCCCAACATAGATGAAGAAGGATATGAAAGTCTGGGTATTCACAGGGCTTATGACCTCTCATAGGCTGGTTTATCTGGCTTTTTTTTTATCTACTAATAGAATTGAAGATGCGGGCAGATAAAAATTTTGTTTCATGGAAAAAAACAGTTTTTCTTCTTCAGTTTTAGTACTGCAGAAAAGTGTTTTTTTAAGTGAAAATATAACATGATTTTGCGGTAATACTTTACAAAAATGGCTCTATTTAAATTATCTAAAATCATTATTATTGAGATTGATTATGTCAAGTTTTCAGAAATTAAGTGTTTCTTTCCACTTATAAAGGTGTTATATATCAATCTTCCATATAACTTAATAAATTCCATAAACTAGAACAAATAGTTGTGTGTATCTCTAACAATAAAAAATGGCATATTCTTTTTAAACTTATCGATACATGTATTTTTACAATGATTTTGATTTTATAGTTGTGATAATTGTACATAAATATTAATTTGTATTAAGTATTTTATGCATTGGTAATAAATAATTTTAGTAAAACAAAATGTGTTTTATTGATTTACTTTAGTGAATCGTTTTTGCTTAAGTATGAAAAATTATCTCGGCAAATGGCCATCTCTAATACCTAAATTTGGGTTGATAATTGATGTACATCTTACTATGTATTTAAAAAATAAATATTGGTCCAATGGCCGCAGATTTTGCTTGAAATTACATGTCATTGTTTGAAAACTAACTCTACTATGTACTTTTTACGTTTTGATACTAGTTATTACGTACGGTGTTTGAAAATGATGCGGAATGCATCTAAACACGTGTCACAATAGATTTTAAGAAATTGTGGTACATATTTGCTAAGTAAAACTTAAATTGAAAATGGATATATTTACCCACAAAGTGACTGCCAAATCAATCAATAAAACTATGTTATTAATTTGATTCATATTTCGTAGGCTTATCTTAAGTTTTGCATTCTTAAAACAGCTCTCATAATTCATTTTGTCGAAAAAGAGATGTGGAATACTAAAGTTTTGACACTAAATATCCCATTCGATTTGCAATATTTCGAGGGTCCAAACTTTTGTTCACAAATCTGGATTTGTCCACTTAGGAGTTATTCATATTGAAATCTCAACGTAGATGAAAAAGAATATAAAAGTGGGATAGAATAAATAAAAATAAAAAAAGATATGAAAAAGTCTATTGAAAAGGGAATATTGAAATATTTTACAGAGCTTACGACCTACGTTTGGTAACGTGTCATTTGGTACCTTTTTTTTGAAAAACAGAAAATAAAATAAAACATTTTTTTTAAACAGTTTAATTTAAAATTTGTTATAAATTTTATAAAAATATATCTGTACATAATGCAAATATGTACAATGTAAAAAATATTATGTACATTATGTAATAATAATAATAATAATATATAAAAGTAATTGAGCACCTTTACCACTAATGATTATCTTAATATATAAATATGTTAGTGCGTATGTTGTCAATACCGCTAATCTTGGGAACCATATGCTGAGCATGTGACAATTGACTCCAGATTTTGGATACATGTTTGTCCTGGCTGTAACCGGGTTTCTGTTAATTTTGGATCTGATAAGTGGCACTGTATTTGAGATATGAAAAAAACAGTTACATCTCTGAAACCAATGGACCAAATGACACAAAATTTTGTCATTTGTTAGTTAGTTTGACCTTAATACAGGTTCTTGCAAATTAGAACCGATAGGTGGCGCCGTTATTGAAAATATATGGATTTTATAGAGCATACATAGCACAATCTCAACAATAATAATCACAGGTTATGTTTATTTTGTTTGGATAAAATTAATTTATCCAAAATTTACAGAAATATTAATTACTAAAAAGCCCGCCTGTGCGGTGTTATGTTTGCTGAGTCAACTAATTATAATTATATAAATGATGTATTTGTTAAACAATTATATCTTAGAAGGCACATAAGTTTTCCAATTGACCACATCTTTCCACCAATGCGGTCTGGACAGTGCTCCAGGATAAGAGTAAATGGATGCTTGTAGGTTTTGGTAGACCTGGAATAATTTAAAAAATAATTAGTATTTCATATGGTAATTTTTGGTCAGCAGTGTCAACTTCACTACGCAACGAGGTACCGCTATAAATTGGCGTACTTACAAAACCATCGCTGCTTCCCAAAACTGAGTTGAGGATGAAGTCCGGTGGCGCGATGGTGTCGATCAGCGCAACTGCTTCTGGTTTTATTGCTGAACATAGTTCCACAATACCATTTCTTAATAAATGCCCCGTATCACCAGCAAAGTATTTACCCTGAAAACATTATTGGATTCAGTAAAGATGTTATATGCCATATCTATAATGCTACCATAACCGATTCAATCGGATAAACATCTTTAATCTGTTAACCGGGCGGTCAGCTGTCCAATTACGCAACTTGTAACGGGCGCGAATACTGATTCACTCCGTGTCTTAAATTCATGTGGAGACATGTATGGATGACTAATACCTTTGTTGTTCGAAAAATATACGTCCCGCCTGTTTCAGGGCGCAACATATATTTCAAGGACGTATTCATATGTCCTACCCGTACCTGATATTGTTTACGTTTGACGTATATATGCGTCCCGCCCGGTTAACAGGTTAATTCATTGATCAAAATAGGGATAATGGGGTATAACTGCCCTCCCCATATAAACGTATGTGATACCTCCACTATATTATCACCTGAATGCAACAAGCCATATCCCACATGTTATTCCCAGGTACAAAAAAGCATACCCGCAACCACAGAAACATTTGTGAATTGTCAGTTGTTCCAGCTTGCCATATGCATTCAAATTTGTCATACGGCGCATTCAGTATTTCGCTGTCAATATCGCTGTGTACCTCATTCGCAGAATATGTCAAGATTTTGTTAATTGATACATCGGATATAAAATAATTGTAAAAATATTCAATAGAATACAAAAAAATATTCGGTGATATCTTATGTTGAGAACTTCTGACTAACGAATGATATAAAAAAGGCTCATAAATAGGTATATTGTTTAAATTTTTTGTCTGGTATTAGTATCAACATAATTGTTAGAATGTAAATACTTAATAATATACATAATTGAATTACATCTCACCATGTACAGAGTTGCCAAGTGTTTTTCCAGACACCATCCTCCGAATAACGAAACAAGCTTTAACAAAACTTCCTTGCAGTTCCTGTCCTCCACATTGCGGGCGAATGTGTGGAAGGTCTTAAGAATTGCATGCTAAAAATAAATTACAATGATTATTTATAATAATAATAATATAATAAAAACCCTTATCCGCACCCCAATGGTGCATAGGGCACTGTGTCTTATAAACGCAGTGTTATCATGATCGTTTTACACATGAAGGAAAGGTGATCAGCCTTCCGCTTCAGGTACCAGTCCATGGTAATATTGAATAAATATTACAGTGAAAAAATTACTTATATTATATTTATTTTTACCCCCCTTGAGAATCGAACCCGGGACCTCCAGAACAGTAGCCGAGCGTGCTGACCATTACACTACGGAGGCGGACTTTTTTATTTATACACATGTCAAAAATACCATATAATTCATGAATTCATATTATTATAGTGATTTTTTTCCTCATTTTGATTTTTTCTTACCTCTGCAAATATAATGGACAGCGTAGCAGCATGATACGCTTGAGAGTCATTCCTTATGGTGAAATTATCTTTACCTTCCTTAGCTAACCTGTCAATTTTATCGGCTGTCTGTTTGAGCACGTAACATACTAGCCATTTGTATGCGTTTAGTATATCTGAAAGAAAACATTCACAAATCATTTGATATCATCTAATTCATAGGTTCCTCACTTGTGGGTGATGAAGGAATTTGTATCCATTATGTAATTTTCAAATTCAGAAAAAAGTTACTAACATGACCGCTACAATTTTCTTTAATTTTCATCTTTAAATTCTCACGGATTGGCCTATATATATGTATATATTTTATCACAATCCTCGCACGATATTTCATAAATTCCACTTTTTCACCCCTCCCTAAGTTAGAACTTACCCCCCTTCACTTACAGTACAGATAATTTATCCTTATTAATGCTTTACTTTATATTTAAACCCATAGATGGAAGCATCAGTAGCTTCCGAAACTAGTCGTTAAAAATAAATAAAATATTCAAGTGGTAAAAACAAGTGTTTTTATTTACAATTTAATAGAGATTCAGTTTTTCAAGGTGGGAGATGAAAAATGTTGACATTAAAAAATGTGTATTGAGTCGGATAAATTTGGGAATCTATGATTTGAATCATTTGTAAAATTTCTATTCTCCCAGAAGTTTTATAAATGCGGCTTCCGGAATTTCAACTCAGGTACAGAAATGTACTTACTTTCTGGTTCAAGTACTTCCTTGGCAGACTTGAATGCTCCGGGTGACTCAATTTTCTGGTAATTTTGAAGGAAATCTGCGGTGCCGTAGGGTGAGTTGACCTTTTCACCCTTTTGGATGTTCTTCCATAGACTGAGGAGCCAGTTACTGGTCTGCTGAATGAGAATGCTGTTTTCCCCTTCGTACGTGCAGTTGGCGTCGTTTTCATTTCTCATCTCGCCAATTCCTGCAGCTGTAAGAAGAACATGATGACAATAAATTAATAAAAGCTTTCAAAATCCTATATTTTCTTTAAATTGTGTAACGATGTCCTATTTACTAGGAGGGAATCTTACTGCCACGATTGGCAGCAAAATAAAAATATATAAAACTTGTGTATGACCCATCATGACATATCGCTCACTCCTTTCAAGGTCATAAATAAAAAAACTTGATTTTTCAGAACATTTTTAAAGTTTAAAAATATAATACAATGTATTAAAAATAAATATCAAGCCGCATATTAAACTTTTTACTGTGCAACAGATCTTTTTGGGTAAACCCTGAAGGTTTTTTCTCCATTTGAAAAATATTTAGTATGTTCAAAAAATAATTAAACAATACCTTTTCTTCAAAATGCAAAAACAACACTTTCTGCCCTGTAGGGGTAAATATTAAGTTTAAAATATGCCGCTTTTGCTGGGATATAGTACATTTTCTGGGCATTCCAAAAACATGCACAACTTAAAATTGACGATTTTTTATTTATGACGTTCTTGAAAGGAGTGAGCGATATGGGATCAAATACAGAGCGAACACACCGCAGTAACAAAAATGCGCTAAGAGTGCCAGAAATAAAGACTCTAAGGAGTATATCTGGCACTAGTCTATGAGATAGAATAAGGAACACCAGGATAAGAGAAATATGCGAGAACGAAGATGTCGTTATTTTGACCCCCTGCCCTGGGAATCAAATCCGGGACAACCATTACGGTAGCTTAATGTGTTAACCATTATATACTACGGAGTTTACACATTTCAGACAGGTATTTTTTACACCTGCAGATCCTGGTAACGGATTTGATAATTATGTACAAATAGTTAAGACCTTAACAAAGAGATTAATATTGTATAATATTCATATAAAAACATTGGATAATTCCTTCTTTTCTGCCTTTGAAATGAGGCCGATGCAAAAGGTAAAAATACCCTTCCCGTCCTTAAGCATCAATCGACCAAACAGGTAGAAATACCTTTTCCGTCCGAAGTGTGTTAACCGGTTAACTGCCAAAAGCAACTTAAGATGCATAATTTTCTGTTAACAGAGCGCCGCTCATACAAAAATTACGTCTTAAGACACGCCATTTTAAATGGGCTTTTACTAAAGAAAATAAATTATTTAAAATGTACTAATATATTGAACGCATAATGACATCTATTGAGAATATCTTTGCATACTTAGAATTGAAATAGAATTTGTTTTTACCACTTGAAATGTACACTAAAGAGAGCTTTGTCATCGGAACAACTAATGGCGTTCAGGGTTGTCCAATAATCCCCGAGTTGCCGTCACTGCCGAATCTGATAACAGTGATTTAAGCGTCGATTCCGATGATTTTTAATTTAAAAAAATTTATAATCATAGTGTGTGTGTAAACTTGTAATATTAAACTAACATAAACAATTACTTTTGACATATAATTTAGTTTTCATATTTTCTATGACAAATTTTGTGACAACCCTGCACCACGAACAATTAATTTTATGATTATGGATAAATGACTGCACGACTGGCGTGCTCTTCATTTATTTGTTAAGTTTTATAAATAAACGTTATTACACTTTCAATAACGATAGGTTTTATTTTTGTCGTAAAATTCGCGGCATGCTGGGTACCGCCATACATGTACCTGCCGGCAGTTAAAAGGTTAAGGTGCAAGTTTATTAAACGTCTACTCTAGCAGACCTATTTAGTATACCTTTAAGATAACCGTGTCCTCCGCACGCTTCTCTGCACACTTGGATGCCGTCCCTGGCCAGCCATGCAATGACAGGCTTGGAGGCTGACGACAGAGCGTGCATCTCCACACCTTTGTATGCGTCATCTTCACTTTTAACATCTGAAATATTATAAATTAAGCCCAGGCCTCCAAAATGGTAGCTGCACGCGCTAACTAATCCACTACAAAGTTTATTATTATTATGGTGCATAGGGCACTGCGTCATATAAATGCAGAGTTATCTTGATCGTTTACACATGAAGGAAAGGTGATCAGCCCTCCGCTTCAGGTACTAGTCCAGGGTAATATTGAATAAATATTACGGTAATAATATCACTTATATTTATTTGACCCCTCCTGGGAATCGAACCCGGGACCTCCAGAATGGTAGCCGAGCGTGCTGACCATTACACTACGGAGGACAGTGCATGACTATATTTCAATAATAATAAATTATTTACAAACTTACTTAACATGGAGTTAACTACGAATTTAGTGTGCGATTCCGAAATCCATCTGCAGAATATTCTCATTCCGTACGATGCCGCTAAATACGGTAACAATCGGAATTGCTGAAAAGTTAAAACAAACATAAAATATACAAGAAATTTGACATGTTTAGTTAAATTGGCACATAAATGAAGTTGAATTTGCAAAAATGGAACTTTGCAGGCGAGTGACTTGATAAGAGTTTTCGATATCATTTTTTAAACAAGAGAAAAAAAGCTATTTTAAATTTGCAAAATGTCTACTATTCCTTGATCTTATATAAAAAAATAATTGTTTAAGTATTTCTTCTACGGGTTTTCTTTACTGGTACCAAATACACGGTCAAGACTCACATGATCAAGAATTGTTAAGTCTCATTTAGGCAATTGAATGAAAACTATTTATATTCAAATTCATTTATGCTATTTTCAATTATATGCCATTTTTTATCTGCCTGTAGAAGCCATTTTATTTGTACACCATCTTTTTTCTTTGAATTATGTGTTGCCTAATGTAGAAAATATAAAAAAGGAACCATAATATTTTCAGATAAGGAAAAATCATTGTGTTCTATCTTACTATTAAGTAGTACAGTTTTGAATTAAGTATAAAATAAAATAAAAGGCAGAAAAGAGTTTGGACAGTTTATTCAGATCTAAATTTTATTTCTCACTCATTGATTCATTTAAAATAAAAATGAATAGTTGATTTTTTTATTATTATTCATGGAGAAAGTCAAAATATCATAATTTACACAAAAGAACGTTGACCAATCTTATGTAGCAACATATTGAAAAAGTTTTTAAAAAAAAACACTTCAGTGGGATCAATATTTGGTTATTTCATAGATTATTTTTTGACATCTCATCAAAGATAAAGAAGAATATGGAAGTCTGGGCAATTACGGGGCTTACGACCGTCATAGGCTGGTTTAAGTGATCACTTTACACACGTGTAACATTCACCAATTCTACCTATTATTGACAACCACACTACTCAAATTCTTGGAAGTTCTATATATATGAACAAATTTAGAAACCTTGTTCATGAATCACTAGAACTTCACTAGAGACATCTATTGGTGAGATGTAAAGAAGCTCTATAAGAGCATACTAATATAAGAGTTTCTGCTTAATAAAAAGCTTCTTTACATCTCACCAATAGATATCTCTAGTGAAGTTCTAGTGATTCATGAACAAGGTTTCTAAATTGGTTCATATATATAGAACTTCCAAGAATTTGAGTAGTGTGGTTGTCAATAATGGGTAGAATTGGTGAATGTTACACGTGTGTAAAGTGATCACTTAAACCAGCCTATGACGGTCGTAAGCCCCGTAAATGCCCAGACTTCCATATTCTTCTTCATCTTTGATGAGATGTCAAAAAATAATATGAAAATAACTCCTGTAATTGGAGATAATCCAGATTTTGTGAACAAGTATTTGAACACACTCAAAATATTTCTTAGATATTTTATTTAGCTCTCTTTTTTTTCTTCTTATATTAAAAAAAATGCACTAATTAATAAAAATCAACGTTATTCATCAGACAAATTTATAAAGCGCCATTTTCGTGAGAAATCACCTTTAGGGCGCTTTACAGTTTAAAGTAATTTCAACATTTAAAAACGACGGTAACTAAATAATTATTCTTCACTGCAATACATAAAACGATAATAGAATACATATAAATACATACATGCGTGTACATGTCGCTCACTCCTTTCAAGAACGTCATAAATCAAGAATCGACAATTTTCGGTTGTGCATGTTTTCGGAATGCCCAGAAAATGTACTATATCCCAGCAAAAGAGGCATATTATTAACTTAATATTTACCCGCTACAGGGCTGAAAGTGTTGTTTTTGCATTTTGAAGAAAAGGTATTGTTTAATTATTTTATTAAATATACTAAATATTTTTCAAATGGAGAAAAAACCTTCAGGTTTTACCTAAAAAGATCTGTTGCACAGTAAGAAGTTCAGTAAGTGGCTTGATATTTAGTTTTAATGCATTGTATTATATTTTTAAACTTTAAAAACGTTCTCCTGAAAAATCAAGTATTTTGATTTATGACGTTCTTGAAAGGAGTGAGCGATGTGTAAAAATAATATATAGTACAGGATACAACGAGTATGGGAATCAAACCCAGGACCTCATGCATAGAACCAAATTTGCAAATCTCTAATACTTCAGGCATGCCTAAAGATTTACCTGCTGCTGATATTCAAGAACCGGGAACTCCTCGCTACTGTCGTCGGGGCCAAACTGCTTTCGAACGGCCGAGTATCTGACGGCCACAACGAGGGCCTTCTGGAGCTGGTTGGTCGCCATCCCGCCAATCTGGACACGGCCCCCCGACAAGATGCCCAGAGACGCCCCGAACCGCTTCTTGGCGTCCTTGATCGCAGTCACGTAGTTCCCCTTCTCATCCACGTCTGCGAGCTTGTTGAGGAGACTCTCGGAGGGAATGCGGTACGAGTTGAACATCACAAACCTGAAAAGATATTAACCACTTAATGATCGGTTTTTTTGTTCACAAAAATAGAACTAAAAATATCAGGTTATTTTATTATTTGTTTCTAGAGTTACATAATTAGAAAGTTGTCCAATTGAAAAAAAAAATATTAAACAAGTAATATTTAAAAAAATATATAGGGCAATATGTATTTATAAATTTCTATGAACTCTTAACTGTGCGATCCATGTAATTTCATAGCCTGTAATTGACCTGTCAAGGAGAGAGTTTCTGCAGACAAAACTGTATCTTTTTATTTATTGTTTCGGCATTAACTTTGTGGTAAGACATGTTACAATGATTAAAGAAAACACTTCGTTTTTTACCACTTGAGTTTTATTATAGACTACATGTTTCAGAAGTTAAACTTCCATCATTCAGGTCTGTATAATAACACCTGTTATTATACAGACCTGAATGATGGAAGTTTAACTTCTGAAACATGTAGTCTATAATAAAACTCAAGTGGTAAAAAACGAAGTGTTTTCTTTAATCATTGTAAACTGTATCTTGTCTGCATAAAGTGAGTTTTATTATTTTTTTTATTTTTATAAGCAACGTATTTTCTTGAACAACAAAAAAATACACCAGTTAACATGATTTGTATCAAAATTTACGATGGTTTATTTCATGGGTTTTGTTTGACTTTTTTTCTTTAGGCCATTACGATGACATCACAAAACTCTGTTTTAAGTAAAATATCGTGAGTAAAACAGAAAAATAATCTGAACTGTAGTTTTAGTGTTAAAAAACAACCAAAGATGTCAGTACAAGTGCCATTTTACAAATTATGGATGCAAAGTTTTCTTGATGTAATGTTTTATACCCATTGTCTATCCCGTTGAGGCCAATCTTCTCGCCCATGTCGCCAACCAGCACTCCGGGGTAGGAGCGCAGGGTGCGGGGGCAGCGGATGGGAACCACAAAGGCGTGGAGCCCCTGGTCTTTGCCATCTGCAGTGATCAGTTTTGCATACACCACTGCGTGAGTTGCACATTTTCCTAGAGGAAAAAAAATGTCACTTTGTGGTAAAATTGATTAATTTTTTATTTAAGTTTTACTTACTAAATATGTACCAGTATTTCTTAAAATCTACTGTGACACATGTTTCGATGGATTTCGCATCATTTTCAAACAAATTACGGTGTTTGAAAATGCTGCGGAATGCATCAGTAAAACTTTAATTAAAAATGGTAAGTTTACCTCAATGGTAAGACCGTTCATGGCAGGCTATTATATTATTCTTCTTCTAACCCCTATCCGCACTTAATGGTGCATAGGGCACTGCATCATATTAACGCCGTGTTATCTTGATTGTTACTGACATGAAGACAAGGTGATCACTACTGCGCTTCAGGGACCAGTTTAGGGTAGTATTAATTAAATATTAAACAGTGTAAAATGATTACTATTTATTTTAATCTGGGAATCAAACCGGGGACCTCCAGCATGGTAGCTAAACATGCTAACCATTACAACACGGAGGTGGACATACTACTATAATACGTTTTGCAAGACAAGACTTCACAAGATGGACCTTTAAAATTTTAAGATGGAGACCTTGGGAGAGGCGTCGGAAGACGTCAAAAAAGATGGTCCAACAATATAGCCGCTGTGGGGGGTAAAGACTGGCTGCAAGCAGCAACCGACCGAAAAAATGGACAGATACGGAAGAGACCTATATCCAGCAGTGGAGTACAGAGGGCTAAAAAGAAGAAGAAGATACTAGCTTTAATTTAAGCTTTGGGTGTGAAAGATTATATCAATTAGAAGATAGGGAGCAGAGTGAAAGGTGAACTGAAATCATTATAGCAAATAAAAGCCTAACAGTGAAACGTAAACTGGCAATACACAATGAAGTTCTGGCGCCAACTTTAATATGCAAGTGAAGTGTGAAGTTGGCAAAAGAAGGATGAAAGTAGACTAAATGCAGTCGAAATGCGATCTCTCAGTGAAATTTGCGGTAAAATGATGTATGATAGATGTTGAAATAAAGTCAAGAAATGTGTGTTGAGATGGTTTGGGCATATGGAACGAATGAGTGGGGAAAGTCATAAACAAATTTAGTTGGAAATAGGATCAGGGAAAGACCGGAAAAACTTGGCATGATCGTGTATGTCAAATATTTTAAAGCGGTCAGGAGTCTGAATAATCATCGGGTCTGTATGTATTATTTTACCATTCAAACATCTTTTGTACATCATTCGTCAGAGTGATCACATTTTCACTGCATTCAGTCTAATTTCATCCTTTTTTTGCAAACTCCATGCTTCATTTTCATAGGACTCCGTCAAGCACTACTATTTTAGTTTAAATTATAAATAATAATTTCATTCAATTTTTTTTAAACCCTTATCCGCACCCAATGGTGCATAGGGAACTGGGTCATATAAACGCAGTGTTATCTTGATCGTTTACACATGAAGGAAAGGTGATCAGCCCTCTGCTTCAGGTACCAGTCCAGGGTAATATTGAATAAATATTACAGTAAAAAAAACACTTTTATTTATTTTACCCCCCTTGGGAATCGAACCTGGGACCTCCAGAACGGTAGCCGAGCGTGCTGACCATTACACTACGGAGGTGGACAAATAAAATAGATAAACATATAGGTATTGTCACAGATAATCAGTAGGATTAATTATAAATGTATTATTTCTTTGATTTATCACTAGATTAAAACATTGAAAATAAAAACAATCATAAAAAATAATGATGAGACAGTTTTTTAGGAGTGATTTACAGTGATGGTGATAAAGGCAGTACATAATATGTCTTATGTATTATAACGTCCTCAAATGACAACAAATGATAAGATATGAAAATTAAATGCTTTATTTTTTACATTTGATTAATTAACCGTCTTACTTTTGGGTTATTTTCAAAAAAGTAGGCAAAAAAAGGCAATAACAAGATTTTTAAACAATTGGCTCTTTTATGACACGTTTTATGATCCTTTGCCAGAGGATTTCAAGCATAATTTTTTGCTAAAATATTCTTATAAATATATAAACATACGATGCCGTCAAATAATTTTTTGCAATAATATTCTATTGAATATTTTTACAAATATAGGCTTTCAACATAACTTTCAACATTACATGCTGCTGAATAATTTTTTGCTGTAATATTCTATTGAATATTTTTACAAATATAGGCTTTCAACGTAAGATGCTGCCGAATATTTTTTTGCAATAATATTCTATTTAATATTTTTACAAATAAAGGCTTTCAACATAACTTTCAACATTACATGCTGCTGAATAATTTTTAGCTGTAATATTCTATTGAATATTTTTACAAATATAGGCTTTCAACGTAAGATGCCGCCGAATATTTTTTTGCAATAATATTCTATTGAATATTTTAACAAATAAAGGCATTCAACATAACTTTCAATATTACATGCTGTTGAATAATTTTTTGCTATAATATTCTACTGAATATTTTTACAAATATAGGCTTTCAACGTAAGATGCTGCCGAATATTTTTTTGCAATAATATTCTATTGAATATTTTTACAAATAAAGGTTTTCAAAATAAGATGCCGCTGAATATTTTTTTGCAATAATATTCTATTGAATATTTTTACAAATAAAGGTTTTCAAAATAAGATGCCGCCGAATATTTTTTTGCAATAATATTCTATTTAATATTTTTACAAATAAAGGCTTTCAGCATAAGATGCTGCTGAATAATTTTTTGCTGTAATATTCTATTGAATATTTTTACAAATATAGGCTTTCAACGTAAGATGCTGCCGAATAATTTTTTGCAACGATATTCTATTAAATGTTTTTATAAATATATTTTGTATGGAATGTAATATATCAATCAATCAACAAAATCTCGACATATTCTACAAATGAGATAGCCAGCGATTTTTATCTCAAAATATTAACCGCGCCGTATGACGTATTCGTATGCGTAAGGCGAATAGGAACAATTTGACATATCACAAACGTTTCTGTGGTTACGGATATACATTTTTGTATCTGAACATATGGGATACGGCTTGTTGCATTCGGGCGATAGTATAGCAGACGTATCACGTACATTTGTATGGGTGAAATACCAAAGAGATTGGCAACATAAATTTGATGACAGAATAGAAAATTGATACCGTTAATTGACTACACACTAAAATATTGTTTATTTTTGTATAGACCACTTAGAGGTACAATGGTGGCCGACCACAGTCAGCCACTCTTAGTTTATTCATCCAATGGATCCTACTTATGCGATTCTTTTGTTATTGAATTGTAGTAATGGCTCCACACAGTGTGCAGTGCTACAAAGTAGCGTTATGTTCCGTTACACATATCTTACATACTATCAAGCACTATGCTTGCATTGTCTGATGTAGAAAAATTTCATTTTTGCAAATCATAGGCTGATACAATTGACAATGAAATACTACCGTAGAACGGGGCTACTTGAACTTTGATGTGTTACATGAGCCCAGTACAAAAAAGAGATTTAAATCTGTATTTGGTCTACAATAATGAACGTATCGTGACAATAAGTGTCACCTGTCAGGGAAACAATGAATCATGTTGATACGTTCATTATTGTAGACCAAATACAGATTTAAATATTTTTTTTGTACTGGGTTCAAGTAGCACATCAAAGTTCAAGTAGCCCCCTTCTACGGTACCTCGTTGTACAAATAATTTAAATAAAAAAAAGGTTTTATGAAAGCAATTACTTTTTTCATTAGATCTTTTTGATTATTATTTTATTATTTTATTAAACCATATCCGCTCCCTAGGTGGAACATACGGAGTCGCCAAACTGTCTCGAGGCTTTTCTGTCGGCTGCCAGCTCCCTTGCATCCTCCCAAGTCAGATTCGCGTCCCAAAGTTCTGACGAGAACTGCCAACGAATTGTCAGCAGTGGTCGTCCTGGGCGGCGCGAACCTGATGCCTTGTAAAAGAGGCAAGCTTGATTAAGGCTCTTAGGAGGCATGCGGAGTACATGGCCAAGCCAACTGAATCGCCTTTTTTTGACGGCAAAATTAGTGTTTGTTAATATTTTAGTAAATCGATTAAATACTACAATCGTACAGCATCTTTGTGTAGCATAAAAATCAAATCTATATATGAACATATTTTTAATTATGGTAAAAATCTTAATCATTAAATTGTAGTTATTTTTGTCTGAACAGCAAGAAGAAAAATCAACATACGAAAGAAATATTTTACGCTAATTCAATTGAGTTAATTAAAAATACTTGTTTTTTTTTATATTAACTTAAAACTAAATTCACAAATAAACAATATTGTAACCATTTCATCATTCATACGGGAGCATTATTATATTAATAAAAAAATTGTAAATCGTTAGATAAAATTTGAATAATTCATTTTATTAGATCATAAATTAATATGCAAAATTGTGACAAAGAAGCAAAAAAAATCAATTTAGCTACATAATTATGCATTCTTTTAGATAAAATTTTATTAGATTCATACCAAATAACAATTAAAACTATTTTTATTTTTCTGGACTTTGAATCCCGTCAAGAGCAAAAGGTCACTTAGACAAAGATATATAAAATGAATGATAACACAATAAACTAAATATGGAGATAAAATATTTTTGTTTTTAATAAAAATAAAATAAAGTGTCGGGTTGTGGTACAGCGGTTAGTGTCGTGGACTCTTGAGTCAGAGTTTCTGGGTTTGAACCCACTGTACCAAAATTTAAAACCAATTTTTAATAATGAGCCGCTTAGGCTCACAGAAATAGTATAAAATTAAAGTTTTTTTGTACATAATAAAAACACAAATATTTCTTTCTAAATAAAAAAAACATATATCTTACCTAAATTTCCTACCCAGCACTTAGCAGCTTCAAAGTCTGCACTGTGCATGATAAATTGTTTATTTTCTACATCGTATGTTGCCGTTGTCCTCATCCCCCTTGCATTGGACCCGTGGGCTATTTCGGTCAGTGCAAAACATCCGGATATTTCCGACGCTTCCGTGCCTTCAATAAACTTGTAATGCCTTTCAGTACCCATACCCCTGATGACATTGCAAAACATGGAATAAATCAAGCTATGCTTGACAGCCATGGATACATCATAGACGTAGACAGCTTCTATCCACGCAGCTGGTATCCTGGGATCTAACGCAACCTGAAATATAGAAAACCATAGATAAAACTGAATTTTACCAGACCGTAAATTATAATGCAAAAGTGAGAGCGGCATAGACACAATCGAGGTATGTTTTTTAAAGATGTGACCCATATAAATTTTTAATGGAAAATATTTTTTGCATGAGACTCACTACACTCGGGAATTTGTAGGCTTTAGCAGTCTCCATGTTACACAAACTAGTAAAAGTACGGATATGCAACCGTGAGTGCCCTAACATTACTGTATTATCTTTTTCATACCCACCATTCTATCCCCTTTAAAATAAGAGATATTTTAGAATTTTTTGGGAATCTAATAACAAATTATATAATTGAACAAAATGTTAATTCATTTCAATGATTAACTCCACAGTCACTTTGTGGTAATATCAATCAATTTTCAATTTAAATTTTATTTGGTAAATACTACTATTTCTCAAAATTATGGTGATATGCGTTTCGATGCGTTCTGCATCATTATCAATAGGATGCTCAGACATCCATATTCTTTCACGTTGAGGCACGTATAATAATGATGTATCATCTGTAGGGTGAATAATCCAGCGTCTGACAATGATAAAAATAATAATAATAACAATAAATAAATAAATATTAAAAATATCACATTGAAGTGTTATCGTCAAAGGTATTGTATCTCTTTTTTAAGTTATTAATGTAGAAGAAGAATATATATAAAAAATAACCTGTTCAATCCTCATTAGCTCTGCATCTTGTAAAACTCTTAATCTCTTTTGTGCTAGATGCCTTTGTTCATCCAGAGGAAGCGTCTCAGCTGACATGTTGAATATTTCATTATTTCTTAAAAATTCCCATATTTTATTCTGTAAAAAATGTTGCAATTCATCAATTATATTATTAAATTTGTAAAAAAGATAAAAATAATATATTTTTAGACTACTTTGGCCATTTTATGAGGTGAGATAAATACGAAATAATATGTATTATATTATAAGGCAAGTGATTGAAAAGTAAAAGCAGCATAGGAAGAAGACGTATTATGTATTGGGTTAAAAACTTGAGAGAGTGGTTCCATTGTAGCACTAAGTCTTTGTTAAAAGCGGCAGCAGACAAAGCGATGATTGCCAACCTTTAGTGTGAGGTGGCTTTATGAGAAGAAGAATTGATTAATTAAATAAACGAACAACAATTTGGACCCACTTAAAACAATGTGAGTATATTTTTATAAAGTCAGTAGTATTTTTTTCCACCATTACCACCTCAAACTTTTTTTATGTAGAGACAAAACAAATAATAATTTAAAAAATGCTAATTAAACTGGAAAACAGTCAATGAAGCAGTATCTCACTGATCTATGTAACATATCGCTCACTCCTTTCAACAACGATATTTGAGTAACGTGGTTGTCAATCTTTGAATACAGTTATCACTCAAGCTAGCCAATGACGAGTCATAAGCCTTATAAATATAGAAAAGTTATGTGTTCTCATCTCGATAGACTTTGTCACCAACCTTGATAGATTAATAAAAGTCTTGAAATATTTTTTTAAACATAAAACATTTTGTAAATAAATCCTCCTTGAATCCTTTTTGAGACATTTCGCTCACTCCTTTCAACAACGTCATATAAAAAATTGACAATTTTCAGTTGTGCATGTTTTTGGAATGCCCAGAAAATGTACTATATACCAGCAAAAGCTGCATATTTATAACTTAATGCTACATGACAGAAAGTGTTGTTTTTGCATTTTGAAGAAAAGGCATTGTTTAATTATTCTTTTAAATAAACTAAATATTTTTCAAATGGAGAAAAAACATTCAGGTTTTACCTAAAAAGATCTGTTGCACAGTAAAAAGTTCAATAAGTGGGTTGATATTTATTTTTAATACTTTGTACTATATTTTTAAACTTTAAAAACGATCTCCTGAAAAATCAAGTTTTTTGTTATATGACGTTTTTGAAAGGAGTGAGCGATTTGTAAAAATACCTTAAAGGGTGTCCGAAGGACGTTTATGTACCTAAAGCCTAAAGGGTGTTTAGTTGAAATATTTAAAGTATTAAAATGATCATACTTTATATCTGATCATGTCCTCCCCTTCTACCGCTAGTTTCATCTTCCTCCAGTCGAAGGAAGCCATCTTTCTGTAATCGGAGAGCGGGCCATTGGGAAAGTCAGGCAACAACTCCTTCATATTTTTGACACTGTCATTTGAAGACGCCATTCTAGAATGTAAGAGAATGACGAATAAGAAATTGATACGTAATTATACTAATATATTTGGATATAGCGTACCAAATAAAAATACTTGGTATTTTAGTTTAGTAACTGATGCTGACAACTTTTCTCTAAGAAGGCATCTGCATTCTGAAGCCACAGAGCCTGTATTTCTTTCTATCTTTGTAATGAATTATTTTTTATATTCTACCACAGGGGTTCCCAATCTTTATCAGCCCACGGCGCACTTACAAGTTTAGTATTTTGTCACGGCGCCCTACCTAAGTAAGCTAATTGGAATAGATATAGTGACCATACACATAAACACATATATATATATATATATATATATATATATATATATATATATATATATATATATATATATATATATATATATATATATATATATATATATATGTATATGTATATAATATATATAATATATATGTAGGGTCTTTCAATAAGGACTTCTAAACTTTCACAGTTAATAGCGGCCATATTGTTGATGCTACATCTGTTAAATTTAAAACATCCAGAATATGAAATTAAGTTTCATTATATTTATTAGAATTCAGAATTGAAACAGAGAACAACAAAAAAGAGAATATTTGTGGTTTCGGATAATGATAGAGGATCGACTCACGGCGCCCTTCTTTACTTTCTACGGCGCACACTTTAGGAACCCCTGTTCTACCATAAACGAAGAATGCAAAAAAATACAAAAAATCATGTCAATATGATTGTTATATACTTGTTTATAAAGCTATTTGTTACTCTCCCAAATACCTATTATATGTTTTTACTGTTCTTTAGGCTCTGTGCGGTAGTATCATTAGAAGCCTATTATTAAAAATAGAAGATTGAAAAACAAAACTAATATTTTTTTATCTCCATCCTTTAATACTGCCAATTTTATCTACATACATACATAATTCTCACAAGTTTAATAAACTAGTTCTCATGAACACAGATTTTGAGTCAATTACTAATACTGATTCATATTTTTGCTTTATTTTGTCAAATGGCTTCATTTGAAAATGTTTTTGAAAGGCAAAACAGTTTTCATAAAAAATATATATCTCAATCAATATTTGATCAGTTGACAATATCTCAAGTAAGTTCTTTATTTTAAATATGATATTCTATAAAACAAAAATACATTTACAGACAAGACAAGTATTCTCAGTGATTGCACTAAATATGATAATGGTCTTACTTATTTCGTTACATAATTTAGATAAAATATTCAGGTTTTAAGACCAATAAATCACCTTAATCACCACAAAAAATTGGGACATTATTATAATAGTATTACAATGACACAAAAACGTACTTTGCATAAACTAGAGGGGGCACTCCAGTGGCACTAGTGGCACGACGCGCGAGTGACGGAAAAACAGACAAGTTTTTGACAAACCGAGAATGCCTTATCATCCTTCTCCCACCAAACCTGATTTATCACAGCGCGAAACAGAACATCACACAAAAATTAACATAGCAAACTTAGGTCAGGTTTCTAACGGAAGTCGCTTTAAAACTGTCCACGCGCTGGTCATTTATGAAGGCAAAGTTCACTTTTATTCTTATCGCGACGTACACATGAATTTAAAACGTAACCTATAATTTATAAACATATTCCCGGAAAACGTAAAACTGCATAAAATTGATGGGTGTTTTACAGACTGGTATATTGATTAATTTATGGAATTAATCACAAATACTAAACGTCAAACAACTGTCAGCTGTCATTGACCGTTGTAAAAAAAAATGTTGTTGCTATTGTTGCTTTTTTTGCATGATTTTATGGTAACATTTACAGCATACGTCAGTTTTCCGAAATCGGAATTTTTATTAGGGATTTGTCCTATCCAACGGCGATTCGATCGATAATAAGATAAAAATCGAAACGATTTTTATCTTATTCAATAAATTCACCACTAGTATATGGTAGTCATACAGGAGAAAATGACCAAGTGCATTTTATGCCAAAACGTGATCATTGACTATTTGATATCTTACTTGCTTAATATTGCCCTGAAAAAAGCCGATAGGATTTTAAACTTGGAAGTATAATATATTGACTTGTTAAAAATGACTTAACTGCATTGATGTTTATTTTCTTGTCAAGCAAAAGTGACTTAAATGGCCCTCCTGAACATTTAACGTTGTGTCAGTTGGTAACTTTATCCTGTACGACTACGATATGATCTTTGATTTCACCCATTATTATCATTTCTTATGTCTTTCATATTACTAATATTTAAAAATTATTCTTTGAGTGTAATCCATTTCCAGTTCTTTATTCTTTATCAGTCAATACCCTAACACCGTCCGCCTCCGTAGTGTAATAGTCACCACGCTCGGCTACCGTACTGGAGGTCCCGGGTTCGATTCCCAGGGGGGGTCAAATAAATATAAGTGATTTTTTTCACTGTAATATTTATTCAATATTACCCTGGACTGGTACCTAAAGCGGAGGGCTGATCACCTTTCCTTCATGTGTAAACGATCAAGATAACACTGCGTTTATATGAAGCAGTGCCCTATGCACCATTGGGGTGCGGATAAGGGTTTTATTATTATTTTATTGTTCTTAACCAGCATCCAATAAGGCAGTTGCATTAAAAGCATGCAGCGTTATACTGATTGTAAATTATACATTCTCCTCTTAATCTAACAAGCTGGAGAGATGCCAGGTTCGATCCCAAAGAGAATTAAATTAACACATTTCGGACGGGTGTTTTTTATGCCTGCGGACCGCTGGCGACAGGATTTGATAATTATGTACATATAGTTAAGACCTGGTACAAAATATTATAATAAAAACATTAAATATGTAATTCCTTCTTTTCTGATTTTGAAATGAGGCCAGCGCAGAAGGTAAAAATACCCTTCCCGTCCGCAAGCATCAATCGACCGAACAGGTAGAAATACCTTTCCCGTCCGAAGTGTATTAAAGGAGTTTTTTTCACTACACATCCGTTACATAACACGTATTTATTTAAAAATTACCCTTAAATGGTTACTCTGCCTTCATGGAATTGATGTTCAAATTGACACTACATGGATTCGATGTTGTGACCTATTGGGTAGGGATGAGGGTCAGAAAATATTACTCCCCAGAAGGTCTTGTCAGATTTAAAAAAAAAAACATCTAATTGATTTCAGAATATAAATTAGAGAATTTTAAATTAATAATTTTGTCAGCTAATGACATATCTATCATTTTCAAGGAACAGTTAAAACAGCATATATATTGTAAGTGTACTGGCAAAAAATGTTAACTCGAAAATATGGGATTTTGACTTAATGATGTAAATTACAATGTTTTCAATATTCTGTAAACTGTCAAAATACACCTATTAGTTTGAATTGTCAGATATATGTGGTTTTAAAAGTAAATTCGATTTTAAATTTAATATGGGGTATTTAATTTAGGCTAAAAGCTTTAAATAGCAGGGATTATTCAAACAGGGATTTTAGAGTTAACGTTGTTTGCCAGTTTACCCAAGATATTTAAGTATAAATATTTTATTTCCATTGATTGGATTGTAAATGTTTCTGGTTAGACGCTTTCCCCTGTCAGCCGTTTTAGACATTGACTGTACAATGTAGAGATATCTGAAATAAGTGGCCCACAAATAAAATAATGTGCACAAACACTGAGCACATGTGTAAAAAAATTTATTTATTTAATGAGAAAGTACAAATACAAAGGTAAAATGTATATTTTCTACACAGTATTAAAAAAAAATTGCACATTCTAAAAAAAAAAACATCCTTTCCCTAGTGTCATACATTGTGATCCCTTACCTTGGTAGAATTAACCAGCATAAATGATTATATACTATATCACAAAATATTAATTTATAATAAAAAAAAATTATTTAAAAACTAGACCACAAAACAAATTTTTTAAAGGAACATTAAAAAAATATGGTTGGAATAATAATTATAGGAGAAACTACAGCTTGGATGTAATTCCTGGAGATTTAATAACATCAGTCCACCACGATGGACGGGACATGACATCGGGGTTATTTAAAATCGAAGACTGGATGTTCTTATATATCTGAAGAAAAAATAATACATTTAAAATAACATTTCGAAAAATCTAACATAGAAAATTGTAGGTAAACAACACACTAATAATCACCAATGACACATGATATGAAAATATTCATACAATCTCAATCAAACATGAAACACGTCAAACGTTTTCCACTTTTGGTCAAAAGTGATTTTAAATATTTCGAAATCAAGCCCTATAACCTACTCCCACTATCAATAACATCTTATTTTTTGACATCTCATCAAAGATGAAGAAGAATATGGAAGTCTGGGCATTTACAGGGCTGACGACCGTCATAGTCTGGTTTAAGTGATCACTTAGGCCAGACTATGACGTCAGGAGACAGCTTGGACCAGAGAACTCAGTCGAGGAGTATCCGGTTCTTGAGTATCAGCAACAGGTAATTTAACCCATCAGCATACCAGCGGCGGCTAAGAATATTTTACATTCACGTATCAGCCGTGGTTCAAGCCACACCTCCGTCTAAGTGTAGTTCATATTATAAGGATACTTTCGTGTGATATCTTCAAATCAGTGAAAAAAACTTTTGGTACCTAATGCATTATATCTTATTATTTTTTGACATCTCATCAAAGATGATGAAGAATATGGAAGTCTGGGCATTTACAGGGCTGACGACCGTCATAGTCTGGTTCAAGTGATCACTTTACACACGTGTAACATTCACCAATTCTACCCATTATTGACAAACACACTAGTCAAATTCTTGGAAGTTCTATATATATGAACCAATTTTGAAACATTTTTTTTTTATTTTTTTTTATTCATTTAATATATTTACATTTTTATTTATAACATAATACATTTGAATCATTTATACATATGGAGAACTTTTATATTTTGATTCGCTGTGCCTCTCCATAAAAGAGACTGTGCTCTTGTGCTTGGAGAGGGACTTACACTCGTGGTTTAATGTTATATAATAAAAGATATAATAGTCTTTTTTTGTATATTTTTCAAGATTTAAATGTATTGAGCTTTTATTTTTTTCTTAAGTATTTTTATATCATCAATTTTTTTCTTAAGTATTTTTATATCAACATTGTTCTTGAATCACTAGAACTTCACTAGAGGCATCTATTGGTGAGATGAAAAGAAGCTTTTTTTATTGAGCAGAAACTCTTTTATTAGTATGTGAGGTCCGAATCCTGGATTATAATCACCCACATGAGAAATGCCAGAAAATATCATTTCCATTTTTATCATTTGAGGTTATAATTTGACCAGATAATCCATAACATCATTTAATAACAGAACTATTTTTAAAACAGCTCTGAAGGCATTTCCAGGTCTGGTATAGAAACTCTTCATTTCTATTCGAACCCATCCAAAAAATAATAAAAGAGTTATTAACAATGGGATAATGGAGGTGGGTAAATACGAAATAGATTGTCATTTGCCCATATAATCCGGGATTGCATAAATCATGGCACACAAATTAAAAATATTTATCAAACAAGTATTTTAAAATGTGCCTTCGAAACCCAGTGAGGGCACATTATTGTAATTATGTGTATGATGAAATAATTAAATAAAATTAAAAATAATAATTTTCAAGCAAGAATAATGCTTAAAATGGTTTGAGAGTTCGAAACGAAGATGTTTTAATAGGTATGGGAAAAAGTTATGTCATCTTCTTCTCAAAACCCTCATCTGTACCTATTGATGCGCCGGATACTGCATAATGTTATCTTGATAAGTTATATTGTAGTATATTAGTTAGTATATTTGGTTGATTTTTCACTCCCAAATTTATGTAATATCACACTGGACCGTGTTAATATTGTAAGTTAAAAAATAAACTTTTTCTTCTAAAAATAAATAAATATTTTATTGTTTTTTATTAAAATGCTTTGGGACCTGTACCGGTATCTGTAATCGGTACCTGAAGTAAAGAACTGAATATCTCACTTCCATATAATTTATTTAGAACGGATAGGTGGGATAGCCGCACTCTTATTATCTTATGTACATTGCTAATATATCCGCCTCCGTAGTATAGTGTTTAGGGTGTTTAGCTGGTATTCTGGAGGTCCCCGGTTAGATTCTCAGAGGGATCAAAATAAATAAATATATGTAACTGATTCTTCACTCCAATACTTATTTCATATTACTGAAGCAAACAGCCGATCACCTTTCCTTTGTGTGTTTAACAATCAAGATAACACTGTTTCTGTGTGAATCAGTGCCATATCTACCATTGGTTACAGATAATGATTAGAAAAATAATTAAGAATTTATTGGGGATTTTTCTTCAAATATGAATAGTAATAATACAAAAATAGCAACAAAAAAAACAGTAATAATGTTTTTACCAATCCATCACTCTTTCCCAAAACTGAGTTAAGTATGAAATCTGGAGGAGAAATGACATCAACAAGAGAGACTGCTTCTAATTTTATTATTCTGCATAATTCAATGATAGAATTTCGTAACAAAATACCCTCATTTTTAGAGTAATACCCATTCTGTAAAAAAATAACAAATATTATAATATTTACATTAAAAAATTTACTTTCCATGTATATATTGTGTTATATATGTAGTAAAACACCCAACTATTTATTGCTGATGGTTAGGTGTTATGTTTGATCAGCACTTTTACACGGAGTTAAATCGTGGATCCTTAAGATGGAGACTGACCGGAGTATTTTGTCTTAACGTAACACATTATGATGCGAGCATTCAGGCATTCAGTACACCGAGCCGAGCGCTCCATCCATAGTTTCGGATGATCGGTGATGCTCGCCGCGAGCGATGTTACGACGTTATGTTACGACGAAATGCTCCGGTCAGTCTCCACCTTTAAGATCAGTGTGAACCGATTAGAGACATTTAAAATGTGGCTGTATCATAGAATGCTAAACATTTCAAGGACTGATATAGTCAGCAATGTGAATATGCTACAAAGAGCAAGAGTAGGAAGACAGTTTGTAACTGATACAAAAGTTCTGAAGGTGTCCCATCTGGGGCATGTGCTTAGAGAAGAGAAGTACAAGCTATTGCACCTTATGATAAAAGGCAAAATAGAAAGTCGATGAGGTGTGGGAAGAAGACAGATCTCCTGGCTCTAGAATATACGAGATAGAATTATCAGAATCGTCGAGGCACTGTTTAAAGCTGCCCAAGACAAGGACAATCACTCTCAAGTGATAGTCGACATCAGGGGGACCTGACACGACACACACAAAAGAAGTGTGATAAGGATACATTCAATGCATTAAAATAATGTTCACCAATAATCGGATAATATTATCCCTCCGCTGCAGTACAATGTTTGGCTACCATGTTAGATTCTCAGGGGGGTTCTAAATAAACAGGTACCTTTTCAAGCAATTAATCATCATGACAACACTGTTGGGTTAAGATTAAAAGAATAGCATACTGGCAATCCTGGTTTTGCTCATATTTAAAAATATCTACTTTAAATAGTAAAGCTTTTTTAACAAAGAAATCTTTGTTATTTGAATAGAGGAAAAAATGTCACTTACCATATATAAAGTTCCTAAATATTTTTCTAAATTCCAAGATCCATACAAGGACACCAGATTCATAAAAACTCTCTTTACACTTTTATTCTCCACGTTTGAGGAGAACTTGTAAAAAGTTTCAAGAATTATGTACTGCAAATAAAGTAAAAATATTTAAAAGTAATGAAAAAAAATTCATCACCTTAATTTAATGTAACAATATTATAAAATAGAATCATTCTCCTTTTTCCACCTACTTTTACTATTACAGGTACCTACTATTACTCCTCTATTTCCATTCCTAAATAGCAGTTACATCCTTCACCTTCTTCTTTACTTTCTTCGACATCAGCATTCTATCAAATATATTTCATTTCTTATTTACTATCCATGAATCAGGAGTTGCTATATCGCTCACTCCTTTCAAGAACGTCATAAATCAAAAAACTTGATTTTTCAGAGGAACGTTTTTAAAGTTTTAAAATATAATACAATGTATTAAAAATAAATACCAAGCCACTTATTGAACTTTTTACTGTGCAACCGATATTTTTAGGTAAAACCTGAAAGTTTTTCCTCCATTTGAAAAATATTTAGTATATTTAAAAAAATAATTAAACAATACCTTTTCTTCAAAATGCGAAAACAACACTTTCTGCCCTGTAGCGTGTAAATTTTAAGTTAAAAATATGCCGCTTTTGCTGGGATATATTACATTTTCTGGGCATTCCGAAAACATGCACAACTGAAAATTTACAATTTTTGATTTTTGACGTTCTTGAAAGGAGTGAGCGATATGATCGCCATGTCTTTATATAATCGTAATCTAGTTAACATTGCGTTTATTCTATGTGGTGCCCTATGTGCCACTTAGGTGCGAGTAAGAGACAAAAGAAATTTCCATGACAATATTTTTTTCATCTATGTTGAGATTTGTTCCGTGTTATGTGGTTTAATATTTTTTTTAATAATGAGCTAAGATAGGTAAGTGTATGTGTTTTTACCTCAGCAAACAGGGTGGCTAAAACATCACCATGGAATGTGCGGGTTTCGTTTCTTATGGTAAATCTATCCTTTCCCTCTTTCTGAAGAAGTTTCGATTTTTCAGATGTCACCGTCAAATTGTGACAAATAAGCCATCTGTATGTTCTAAGCAAAACTAAAAACAGAAAATCTTATAAATATAATGTGTCACCGTTGAAAACTTCTCAAGCTATTATGAGTACTGGTAAACATCCTCAAAAGCCCTAGCCAATGCTGCTATCTTCTATTTCTTCTAAATTTTCTTTCCTGTCTACCAGAAATACCCTCCATCCTGAACTCCTCGACTTATGTTATATGAGTAGTCCACATGCTAACCGCATTATGTCAAAACATTATGTTTTTTTGGCAAACGGCGCCAATCGATAGAAGATTAAATCATCTACCGATTTGAGTTTATTTGAGAGATTTTCGAAAGTGAACTGTCGATCGGCATAGCGCGTTTTGCAAGAGTATTGATTTTTCTAATCCATTTTATTCCTAACTTAATGAGGTTTGGCAGATTATGTTAAATATGGACGTTAATATTTTTAATTTTCTACCGATCACCGCCATTGTCTATAAAACTAATTTTTTAAAATAACATGGTTTGCAATTGGACTATTCATATATACCCTTCAAATAAATTACACTCCTCTTAGATCTGGAGTGAAGACTGACCACTAAGCCATAATTTAATTAACAATCAATCTGATTCGGTGCCCTATGCAACATTTTGATGCAAATAGGGGTAAAAGAAATAGTTAATTGAACTAGAATTCAGTAAAAATGTCTATTGTCAAGTGAGAACTAGGTTTAGTGAAATTCTTTTATGGCTTGGATTTAATTAGGTATTGACAGATAATTTTATGACAAAAAGTTAAGATAGGTCAGCCTTTTGTTGTATAGCAATTTTTCTATTTTCAAAACTAGTATAAGTGAATATGGTAACAGCACAAAGAACTTTAAAGGTCATATTCCTTATTCATTTTTGGCAAAGTTGCAGAGAAAACCCAAATTCAATTCAGACTAGTTAATGAGTCAGGTTGATGACTGGTTAGCCTGGCAATTATTATCATTTTTGTTGCTGAAAAAGCGGGAAAATGTAAAAATGAGGTTCACTGTATAGTTTTTGATATTTTTTTTTAAACTCTTAAACTTTTGACATTCGCATATATTTTCAGGGAAGTACGAAAGTCGAAGGCCGTGTGTAGATACAATAGAAGTCCAGATTGTATGTAAATATAACTTATCTAGTTCAGCGGTTCCCAATCTTTTTCAGCCCGCGGCGCACTTACAAGCTTAGTATTTTGTCACGGCGCCCTCCATTAGTAAGCTATTTGGAATAAATATAGTGACTTTATATATATATATATATATATATATATATATATATATATATATATATATATATATATATATATATATATATATATATATATATATATATATATATATATATATATATATATATGTAATAAAATAACTAGGTACCTACCTATACATTTTATTAAGTACTTACAAAAAGTACCTACATAAAACAGTTCTACCACCAGATGCCGCATGCGTCGCTCAGAATAAAACAAAAGACTTCCGATAATATTATTAACTGTCAGAATCAGATAGATAGATAGATAGATAGATATAAAAATTATTATAAAGATAAATTAAGAATAAACTTTTATTGTCGTTTTATAACGTGGTAATATTTTCCTTTTGAAAATTAAGTGTAAATAATATGTAAAGTGGGTGTATAATAATAAAATAAACAATGTGTTGCTTTGTAATTAAAGTTTATTCTTAATTTATCTTTATAATAATTTTTATATCTATCTATCTATCTATCTATCTGATTCTGACAGTTAATAATATTATCGGAAGTCTTTTGTTTTATTCTGAGCGACGCATGCGGCATCTGGTGGTAGAACTGTTTTATGTAGGTACTTTTTGTAAGTACTTAATAAAATGTATAGGTAGGTACCTAGTTATTTTATTACATATATATATGTATACATATATATATATATATATATATATATATATATATATATTTATATATACATAGAAAGCACTGAATGAAAAATCCTGTATATATTATACTCGAAAGAAATAGGTACCTACAATAATAGTAGTTGGGTAGATAGGCACAAAAATTAAAACATCCACAATGTGAAATTGAGTTATATTATATTTATAAGAATTAAGAATCGAAACAGAGAATAACAAAAAAGAAAATATTTGTGGTTTCGGATAATGATAGAAGATCGACTTACGGCGCCCCTCTTTACTTTCTATAGCACACCACGGCGCCACGGCGCACACTTTGGGAACCCCTGATCTAGTTAATTATTTATTAACGTTTACGAAATCGATTACTTACTGTTGACATCTAATACATTTTCCATTGTGAGTACCTCAGACTTTTGAGCTATGATCTTGTAATAATCATTCAAGAAATTGGTGGTTTTATACGGAGTATCAATAGGTTTGCCATTTTCAATGCCCCGTAAAAGATTCAGCAGCCAGTTACTGGTTTGTTGTAATAGAATGTTATTGTCTCCTTCGTAAGTGCAACATAAGTCATGATCGTTCCGCAACATTCCGAATGCAGCCGCTGAAATTAAATTCAAAATAATTATAATTGTTTTCAATTATTGTATGCAATATATTAAATGTTAATATAGGGAATACGGAAGCATTCTTAGAACTTAAGACCAGGTATCGGCTGGCTTAAGTGTCTGACATTTGCCATTCTGCTCATTATTGATATTTCATATTACCTTCATGTTGTATATATAGATTAACTTAACCTTTCCCGTACTGATCATCCAAAAATTACATGTGATTCAAAGCGCGGTACTAAAAAACCCCTGTTTATAATGGCATGGAAATTATTGTGCACAGCAATTACCAACTCGCCACCAGCTGAGACATAGACAGTACGTTTTTTCGAATGCGTAGCCATGCACTTTCAAAAAGACATTTTGATACATTTAATAATTTGAAATTGTAAAAAGAAAATTTTCTTCAATATTATTTTTAAGATTACAAAAAATATGGAGTAAGTAGCTCTTATAATATGTACTAAAGAAATCAAATTAAAATTTATATATGGGGTATTTTAATTTCCCTGGTTGTGCCGGATAGGTAAAAAAAGTGTTTTTATATCTCAGTTATAATTGACAGATGGGGCCGCCAGCGGCTGAGAACTTTATTCCTTAGTTTAATTTACAGAAAGGATGTCATACCATGTAAATTTCCATTTCCTCCACAAGCTTCCCGACATACTTGAATTCCGTCTCTCACACACCAAGTGATGATTGGTTTTGTAGCTGCAGATAAGCCGTGTATTTCCAAGTCTCTGTTAAAATCTTTACAGGGTGCTGTCTCTGAAAATATGAAAATATTGTTTTTGACCCAAAATAATACTTAATAATTTATTTAAATGCTTATAATTTGAAACATATTAAAAATTAAGACAGAGTGATTTTTTAAAAATGTTAAATGTTGGTTTATGTATGAGGTAATAAAGTTAAATTATTGGGTATGCCACTTTGCATGACTATAGCAGTAAAGTGAGGGTAGCATATGGACCAAATTGTCAAAGACACAAAATATTTCAACATATTGAATTAAAAATTAAAGCTTCATAAATTGAAATTAAGTCTGCAGGTAATCGTACATATCACAAAGATACTCACCATTAGTTGTGTGAATACATGTGAACCAATTGGAAAATATTCGCATGGCAAACGTAGCAGCTAAATATGGCATAAGTCTGTATTGCTAAATCAGAAAAAAGTTCAATAATACAATTATATTACATTTTGACAGCAATCAATTCAATATATTAAATGGTGCAGTTATGATTTAACATTTCTGTTATATAATCATTATCACCAAAGCTATTCATTTTAGCCCTGGAAGATATACATATTTAAAACCTTCAACTGGATTAGCAAAGGGCTGAAGATAAATGGCACATATCTTAATAACCTTCAATTTGCTGATGACATAATAGTTATAAGTGAAAGCATTGATGAATTAAGTCTAATGATAAAAGAATTGCAAAAGGGTTCTAGTAAAATTGGTCTAAATATGAACTTCATAAAAACAACAATTATGAGTCCCAAAAACCAGATCATCTCTATAATAATGAAAACCTACAAATAGTAGATGAATACATATTTAATATATTAGACAGAAAATAAAACTGGGCAAGAAGAACCGAATGGCGAAGCTGCCAATAAAAATAGGACTGAGTTGGGTGGCTTTTTGCAAACTCAAACAAATTCTGAAAAATACGGAGATTCCGACCTGTCTAAAAAGAAGTGTAAACCTGCATACTGCCAGTGAATACATATGAACAAAAGACTATGGCTCTGACAAAGAGAAATGCAGAGAAGCTCATGTGCACACAGCGATCCATGGAAAGATCCATGCTTGGTTTTGACCTGAGAGATAAAATACAAAATGAAGTTACCAGGAAATGAACCAAAGTAGAGGATATCATGGATCGCGTGGCAAAACTCAAATGACAATGGGCAGGAGATATTGCAAGACAGGACCCCACAAGATAGACCCCAAGAATTTTACGATGGAGACCTTGGGAGAACAAAAGAGGTGTCAGAAGACCCCAAAAGAGATGATTTGACAACATAGTCGCTGTGGGGGGTAAAAACTGGCTGCAAGCAGCAACCAACCGGAGGAAATGGAAAGAAGGGGAAGAGGCCTATATCTAGCAGTGGAGGTTAGAGGGCTCATGAAGAAGAAGAAGAAGAAGATCCTCAGTAGATAAATTCAGTGTTTGAATACAATGTAAAAATATACCATTTGTTGATATTCCAAAATAGGATATTCTTCTTGGGAATGAGTTGGCCCAAACTGTTTTCGCACAGCCGAGTAGCGGATGGCTATAGTGATAGCTTTTTGCAATGAGGTAGTACTTTGTCCTGTTAGCTGAACTCGACCCATAGACAAAATCACCAGCGAGTAAATGAACAAGTCTTTGATCACGGATACATAATCCCCATTCTCATCAATATCAGCATATTTATTGAGCAAATTTTCAGCGGGAATTCTGTATTGCTCAAGAAGTAGGAACCTGTGAAAATAAAATAATGAATATCAGATATGTATTTAAATATTGATGGTGGAATAATTCCCTCCAATAATATATGTAATTAACAACTCAAGTTGAAGAATACTCAATATACCTTAGGTTAAAAGAGTTCTAAACAAAGATGTTCTAAGACGCTTTAGAAAAATGAGAGAAGGTATAGATACTGTAAAAAAAAAAAACAAAAAAGTATTTTGGCCGTTTTAATAGTGAAGAGAAATATAAAATAATTTCTAATATTTTACTAACAAAGTAAAAGGAAAACATGGCATAGGAAAAAAAGCATATATCCTGGCTTAAAAATTTGAGAAAATGATGCCACTGTAGCACTAAGTCGCCATTTGTAATGGCTGTAAAATTGCCATGATGATTGCCAACCTTTAGCATAGAGTAGCACTATAAGATGAAAAATATTAAAACAAATCTAAGCAACTTATTTGTATAGTTAAAAAGCTTACCCGTTATCAAGACCATTCATACCAGGTTTTTCACCCAAGTCTCCTACGATTACTCCCGGAAAAGCCTTCAAGGTAAAAGTACTACGTATTGGGACAATAAACGGATGGACTCCTTCATTTTTCCCTTCTTTTGTGATGAGATTTGCAAAAACAATCGCATGGGTAGCTCGTTTACCTTCAAAATTAGGGAAAAAATACTCAATCAAAAAATCAATAATTAATATATACTATACAATAGTTTAAATCTAATTGAATTTTTAAACCAAAAATGTAGTATTTTTTTGGCCCTTAACCGCACAAAACAGTTTATAGGCGACTCATATCTTAATTGTTAATTATATGAAAGCAATGTGATCAATCCTACACTTCAGGTACTAGTCCTTGTCAGGACAGATCAACTTGAGTTTATGTTTTTAACGATCAAGTTAACATTCCGCCAGTCCGATGCCATGCTCTATGCACCACTGGGTGTGGAAAAAGTTAAGACAATGTTAATATTTACGGGATTTTTTTAAAGATACATACCCAATAGTCCAATCCAAAACTTAGAAGCACCAAAGTCGGGCGTATTCATCACAAATTCACCTGTGGAGGGGTCAAACGTAGCCGTGGTACGAATTCCTTTGACATTCGATCCGTGCGCAAATTCAGTCAGTGCAAAACAGCCACACAGTTCATCATTCTCTGCTGCTTCCGCATATTTATTGTGCTTACTGGTTCCGAGGAATTGTATGACATACACAAACAATCTGTGACTCAAACCGAAGCAAGATGCTGCATTTATATCATACAAATTAATAGCTTCAATCCACGCTGCGTGCTTTTCTGGGTTGTCAAAAAACTAAAAAGAAAAGATTGTGTGATAACTTCTGGTTTTTTTTAGATTCTAATAAGAGTACTATCAACACTTGAAGGAGTCAAGTGACAGTACACATTTTTACCTTTGCAGTACAATAATTGATGTCCGACTTGCTCTAGAGAGTGGTTTTTTTTTACATTAATTCACGAAATTAATTCAAACATTCACGGAATCCACGTATTATGAAGATAGAAATTATTTAAAAATAATAATAACACCATCTCAAGGTTTAATTTTATGACAAAATTACATACAAATATTCACAGATGTCATGGGTATACAAGTTACATCACACCAATTGACAGACGGACTTCGACTTTCAATAATGTCGATACTCCTTTGAGGAAAATTATGTCCATACTCCCGGAAAGTTTAATGTAGTAAAAAGAAAAAAAAACAACAGTTTATTTAATTTGCTAGATTTTTCTATGTTTAACATATCTTATACAAGTTACGCTGTACCTCTCCAAAAAAGAGACTAAGTACTTGTCCTTGGAGAGGGACTTACACTCATTATTTATTATTTTTACGATAAATAATATAAAAGTTTTTATTTTCTGCATTATTTTAGTGCATCGAGCGCCTGACATCTCAGACAATCACGAGAAAAAGAAAATTGAAAGAAGTACATACCTCATTGAATTTTAAATGCATTTTAGAGCTTATAAGACGCACACGTTTCTGAGCAATACGACGTTGTTCATCCACAGAAGGGGTGTCCGTGTATTGATAAATTACATCGTTTTCTTCTAGTACTGACCAAATATTGTGCTAAAAATAACACAATACACAATACAATAAATTTAACAAGTAAACAGTTCCACCGCTATCTATAGTTACGGGAAAAGATTTACAAATTAAGTCAAATAAAAAAAATTCAAATTCCTATGTGGAAAACCCAGATTTATAAACAAGGATTTGGACACAACCAAAATGTTGTAAATAAAATAACTGATCAAGTTATAAGCTTCATAAAAAAAAATACGTTTTCAGGCGTCTCCCAGCATGTGGAATAATACGAAAAGGATCTTGCATATATTTAAAATCGGGGTCTCTGCTAAATTCAAAGCTTGCTCAAATGAACTATAGATCCTGCCGAGAACTCACACATGAAAGGACATGTGATTCAAATGATTTTGACCCTTAATAATCAAGTCCTTGATAATCCTCGAAGCCTCTATTTTTACAAGTTTGTCAACACATTGGAGAAACAAATATGTACCGTAAAGTGGGTATACTTTGCACCATGGGTGATACTTTGCACCACCTTCTGTAAAGAAATTGTAGAGCTGGTCATCTCTGATACATGTCATTTTTAATTCTACTTTCTATTGTTTCTGATAGATGGCACTTCAATCTACTTTTTAGTTTACAGAAGTAACAGTCGGTCGCTATTGCTTCAATGCGTTTTTCCTGTCCGAACGTAAAGAAAGTTTTCTGTCTGAAAATTGTGTCCGAAAAAATCCAGTGGAATCAGTATACTGAAACTAGTTACAACAAGTGAGTGGTCTCTAAATCATAGGTAGATAGGCCCTGCTTTTCTCAAATACTGTATTTTTTAGTTACGTTGTCAAGTTTATGTAAAAATAATATTTTTTTAAGAACTGACTTGTATTGACCACATTTGGGGTAACATTGCACCAAGTGCAAAGTATCCACAAAAGGCCATAGTTAATTAATTTGATGAAAAGTCTTAAAACGGATAATACAACTTGACATGTTTGCTAAATATCTATTGGTTTTGTGTACTTACTTAATTCCTGATGGTATATTTTTTTCAAAAATGTCAAGAACACACAAACAGCGGCCTTATGCCAGACGATACTGCAATTTTACACCGAAGAGAGTGGAGCAGTGTGTGGAGGCCATTCGAAATGGTACAATCAGTCAAAGAAAGGCTGAAGAAATTTTCAAAATCCCCAGAAGGACGATTAACTATAAGCTCAAAGGTCAGCACACAAAACCTGTGGGAAAACCTCCGATATGTGACAAGTGCGAAGAGCAATCCTTCGTAAACTGCATAGTAGACATGAGTGAGTACGGTTTCCCAGTGAGTGTTTTTAACATTCGCTACATTCTAATAGCCTATTTGGATAGATTTGGCAGAAGAGTACGAATATTAAAGAACAACGTACCAGGCTCTAAATGGATAAGATCATTTTTGCAAAGACATAAAACCTTGACTGTTGCTAAAACTAGTCAGTTGCTTAATCGGTTGCCATTAAAAGCGTATGACGATGACGTGCGCCAGAGTTTTCAACAGTTTTTGGAAGAAAACAGATTCAACCCAAAGAATTCAGTCTTAAAACGCAGGAAAACAATACCGATAGAACCAGGTTAGAGCATTGCTCACAATCCAAATGTCGAAATGAACGTTGACAAGACACAAATGCTACCTGAACCAACTACATCAATGATCCCACCTTCCACATCGAAACTTCCAGCATATCTAGCATTAACTGATTATAGTTGACACGGAAGCTTTGAGGAAGAGGGAGAAGAACAAAAACGATGACTGAAACCAGTTATCGTATTTGTTCTTCCGTTTCATTAGGACCAGTAAAAAAGAAGGTGGGAAAATATGTCGTATTTCATTATGAAGGAGAAAATTTTCCGGGACAGATTTTGGAAATAAAGAAAGACAGAGCTGTTAAATCCATGCAGGAGAGTCTCAAAACGTGGAAGTGGCCGATGAAGGATGACTTTCTTCAATATTCTTGGAAGGATGTAGCGGGTTCCATAAAAGAACCGAAAATGCAATCCAAAAGAGGTTTCTTTACCGTCCCGGAACTTGACCATATTTAGACCTAATTTAATTTTGATTCTTATTACCTATATAGTACGATATGTTTTAATATCCACCTTTTATTTTATATAACTTTAAACCTTCAGTATTGAAAAAAAAAAAACATTTTTGTTAGATTTTTCAATATTTAAAAAAAAAAATTCTATCAAGTGTCTTATTTTTCCATAATTATACAATATTATAATCTGCATTTAGTGAACTGTGAGCCAAAACCCTTCATAAGGTGCAACAAAACTTGTAGGATAGCCTTTACTTTGCATAAATTTGGATTCTAGTACGAAAAGTGTAGAGAAAATATCATGGTGCAAAGTTGTACTTTACCCCGGGATACTTTGCACCAAAATATAAATATAAAAAAAAAATACAGGCAAAATAGATAAAAATTTAAAAACGTATCAGACATGTTACAGGTATATGTGTTATTACATTGCAATAGTTGAAACCTCAGAAAAAGTAAAAAACCTGATCTGAATAGACAATTTTTTGAAAAAATGCAGTATTTTGGTGCAATGTAAACCCACTTTACGGTACTGCCCAATTCAAATATTATTATATATATACATTTATATATATATATATATATATATATATATATATATATATATATATATATATATATATATATATATATATATATATATATATATATATATATATATATATATATATATATATGTATATTAGATTAGAATATTACTTTAATTTGCAATTGGTAGTAACCCTTTTTGCACTTGAAATTATAAGCAAAAAATGTCGTTTTCCTTCCAAATACATTTTCTATTTATGAAAAATATTGCCTTCAACATGTAAAATTTTAACAAATAATAGTGCATATTTATTCTTGAAATTTGTAGTACCTAGTAAATATTCTTTTTAAATTAAAAGTTCAAATTCGAAATCGATACAGTGATATACATAATTGTGGGAATTTTTTCCAGTATGTAAGGTAGAAAAAACAACTAATCGGTGTTTGGTAGCTTACGGTTGGCACCGAAAAACCGACTAGTCGGCTTTTGATAGTTAATATAATAAAAATCATAATAATCAAACAATTGGAATAGAAGTTATAAATGTATTTGTTAATTATAATTTATATTTGAAGCACTAACTTTGTGATTTTCCATTTTATAAAATGTTAAATTTTTAAATTTTAAAATGTAACTTTGTTTTAAAATGACTGTAAATATTTTAATTTAACTTAATTGTAATGTCTTTAATGTCGACATTATAATTAAATTATAATAAAATATTTATAGTCATTTTAAAACAAAGTTACATTTTAATTATATTTGTTAATTGCTTGTATTTTTTGCTATTAGTATAAATTTGCTTTAAGGTAAGTCTTTCAAAAAATAGTTGGTAAATAAAGTGTTAAGTAACAAAATAAAATTTACATGCGATTTTTTTTTAAATGTACCCTTTTGCCCACATTTCCTTTTGAAGTAATTTTTTTCATTTCTTTTTGTAATTCAAGACTCTGATTTCTTAGTATGTGATCTACAATATAATATGAAGAAAGGGGTAGATTGTAAGAAATTGTGGTATTTACTAAGTAAAACATTAATTAAAAATGGAAAGGTTAATGTGTTGGACTTACTTTATATCGAATTATAAATTCACTGTCAATAGCTAATTTCATTTTCCTCCAATCGAAAGAAGCGTTATCTCGGTATATCGACAAAGGTCCCAAAGGAAAATCAGGTAAAATATCCTGAATACTGCTCCCCATGCTGATTTTTTTTATACTTTGACCAATAAACAAATGATGAGGACACAACACTAATGAAGAAAAATATACAGTAGCCAAGTCGCTAATGCGCCATATTCAAATTAATGATAATGTTAAAATGGTTTTTTAACATTTTCAGTACAAAGAACATGCTATGAAAATATTAATTTTATATGTAAAATTTAATTGCTATTACAGTAGACAGCGCGGTTTTAACCGGCCTCTTCTAGGAATGCCTCCCGCCCAAAATACACATAGACAACTAGTAACTAGAATTTTTTACAGTTTGTGAAATGTTCGAATAGTGAAATAAGGAAGGAATGCAAAGCTGAGACGAGCATTATCGATAAAATTAAGAAAGGTGTGTTGAGATGTTTTGGACATTTAGAACGAATGAGTGAGGAATGAACGGTAAAACAAATTTATGAGGCGAATGTAATTGGAAAAAGGAACAGAGGAAGACCGAGAAAAACTTGGCACGATCAGGTATGCCAAATACTTGAAAGCGGTCAGGTTAGGAGTCGAAAAAATCGGCGGGTGGCGAGGAATGTTTGCAAAGACAGAATGGTGTAGCATTCTATTCTCTCTGCCTACCCCTGCGGGGAAGCGGCGTGATGGTTAGTTAGTGAAATGTTGACGTTGAATGTGTGAGTTTCTAATACAGAATAAAAGTTCTGTTTTCTTAGTGTTTTGAAATACTGTGTTTTTTTTCCTTGCGAAAGTGTTTTTTTTTATATGTTTTTCACTACCTTCTCTTTAACTGGCTTTTTTGTTATCTCGCCCTGGGTCGGTCTTGTCAAGGCGGGTTCTACTGTATTGTAATCTACTTCCATATTGAATACCATACTGTTTAAAGTTCCAGTGTTTAATTTTTTCACAAATGTATTACTATTTTTATTATTATTATTTATCAGTAATATAGGTGTCTCAACTTGAGATTAAACATTTATCATTATTCACACAAAAAAAAGATAGTCTGAGCATTTCAGGGCTTATGACCTGGCATTTGACCGGGTTGAGTTATCACTTCATATATTTATGTAACATTCATGACTCTCCCCATTCTTGAATATCCATATTGCATTAATTTTATATGCAATCTTGTTGTATTCCTTTCATATGTTAGTTGTTATTTGATAGATTTGGAAGTATGGCGCCCTAGGATGCTCAGACTTCCATCTTCTTTTGTATAAAAACGATAGATGTTTCATCTCAAGTTGAAACACTTATAAATTTATTACTACACCTTTTCTGTTTGATATTTTTTGGACTAATATTAATAATATATTACCACCCTGGACTAGTACCTGAAGCACAGAAATAATCAACATGCCTTTATATAATTAACAATCAATATTACAATGTGTCAATCCGATGCAGTGCCCTAATTAATATTGAGTGAGGATAAGGGTCATAAGATAAAAAAGATTATTAAGCAATCAAAGTGAAAAATTGCAAAAAATTTACTCTTAAAAAAAACACATTTTATGAAAAATAGCCCAAAATTTTTAATGATTTGTTTTTTCATTATTTAAATTATAAATATTTATAGTTTTATTATATGTTTGTTTTTTCATTATTTAAATCAAAAAGATTTATAGTTTTATTATATCATACAGGAGAAAGTGACCAAGTGTATTTTTTACGAAAACGTGATCATTGACTATTTGATATCTTACTAGCTTAATATTAGCCTGAAATACATCCCAAAGGATTTTTAACTTGGAAGTATGTATAATATATTGACTTGGTAAAAATGACTAACTGCATTGATGTTTATTTTTTTTGCCAAGCACAAGTGAATTAAATGGCCCTCCTGAACATTTTGCGTTTTGTTAGTTGGTCACTTTCTCCTGTACGACTACGATATGTTTATTTGTTTTTTCATTATTTAAATTATAAAGATTTATAGTTTTACTATATGTTTATTTGCAAAACTGGTAGATACTCGACTCTAGAACTGGCATCGAAGGTTTGATTTCAGCCAATTGCACAATGAATTAAAGAAATACATATATTTTTTCAATTGGTCCGAGTGTTAGTGATGTATTTGATTATTACCCTTTCTGCAGAAAAACTTCCAAAATAGAGATTTTTCTAAATTATTCAAGATATCCTGGTGAACAATACATATTTTGAAATATGATGCTTCAATATGAAATTGGATGTTGGTATATTCCACCTTATTTTGTATCAAAAAATGTTGAGAATCTCATGATTTTTTAAATATATGTAATATATGTAAACTCATTTAAATAAAACGTTCAATACAATGAGATTTTGACAAAAATATTACCATAATATGAATTGTTTACCAAAATTAAAGTCTGACCACTGCATGTGACCATCGATCGATGCAAATTATGAATGCATGGATGGCTTCATTAAAGTTATTTATACATATCGCTCACTCCTTTCAACAACGTCATAATCAAAAATCGTCAATTTTCAGTTGTGCATGTTTTCTGAATGCCCAGAAAATGTACTATATCCCAGCAAAAGCGGCATATTTTTAACTTAATATTTACCCGCTGCAGGGCAGAAAGTGTTGTTTATGCATTTTGAAGAAAAGATATTGTTTAATTTTTTTTTTTAAATATTTTTCAAATGGAGAAAAAACATTCAGGTTTTATCTAAAAAGATATGTTGCACAGTAAAAAGCTCAATAAGTGACTTGATATTTATTTTTATTACATTGTATTATATTTTTAAACTTTAAAAACGATCTCCTGAAAAATCTAGTTTTTTTATATATGACATTGTTGAAAGGAGTAAGCGATATGTTAACACTTTAGTTACGGTTAAGTTTTTTAAAGAAATGTAATTTGACAAGGGCGATACTAGATCACAACGAAAGCACGACAGAAAAGAATCGATAATATTTTTGTATTATGGTGACACCTATCCACCACACAGCAAAGATAAACATGACAAATTAGACATTTAACCCATTGCAACACAAAGCCGGCCAAGGTCAATTTGTCACTGACTCACATAGCTGACGATTCGCTGGTTTGTCATTGAAGTGATTTTTTACATTAAAACTGAATTACAATAACTTTCTTCATAAAAATGACATAAATAAGTACCGTAGAATGGGGCTTCTTGAACTTTGATGTGTTACTTGAGCCCAGTACAAACAAAATCTGTATTTGGTCTACAATAATGAACGTATAAGTGTGACCTGCCAGGGAAACAATTAATCATGTCGATACGTTCATTATTGTGGACCAAATACAGATCTAAATATTTTTTATGTACTGGGCTCAAGTAACAGATCAAAGTTCAAGTAACCCTGTTCTACGGTACATATATTTCAGTTAAATAAGTATATCTAGCTTACGAACAACAAAAAAATGCTTTTATGAACCATTTTTATTTTGTGTGTAATAATGTAATTGTAATAAAAAATGTGTCAAAATTAAATAGTGTGTTGTATGAACAAATTGTCATCTTCATTAGTGGTGCAATGGGCTAAGATGTGTTTTTTTTTCGTATATGAAGTTGAAGGTACGTACAAAAATATGCACACTGTCGAAATATTTATCCCATAAAAAAAGATTTTTTGTAAACAATTTTATTGATAATAATATGTAATTCATAACAACATTTGCATAAAATATAACATACATATAGAAATAACACAAATATATATATTTTTTATAAAAAGTAGTTAGTGTAGGTATATTATGTAAACAATAATATATTACATTTACAGTGGAACCTCTTATAACGAGCATAATTTGTTCCAGAATCTTCCTCATAAAGCGAAACATTTTTTGTTTTAACTGGCGCGGAAGTCCCGGTTCACAAGACAATGTTGTGAAAATTAGACTTGCCCTTTTTCTGTAACTCGTTATATGAAATATCGTTCATTAACCTTTTAACCGCGTTCACTTTGTACCTGAGAGACGCCCGTGCGCGGCGGTATTTCGCCGTTTTTTAAATGATTACTTTTATCATGAATTTAGTTAAGAAACGATTTATTTTCCTAAACAAAAACATTCAATGGGATTCATTGTGCCTTTTTGGTACTCTATAATACATGTGTGTCACATTATTCTTGAAATATATCGTAATACAAACAAATTAGATTGTAACATAACTAAATCAAAGCACGCATCGTGTGTCACTCTTACCCACTGGCGATGCGTAGCGTCGAGAGTGAGACAGATATAGGGCATGATTATGGCGCGGACTAATTACCGACCGCGAGAAAAATCAGGGATCTGTTCTTTTATTTATCCTTGTGATGTTACAAATTATTAGTCAGATATTTCAAAAGATGTCATAAGGCCAAGGATTGACGTATCATTTTATCCAAAGTTCCGCACAATGAAAAAATCCCTCCAAGTTGAACTGAGGTTCGAAACTTGGAGCAAAGTAAAAACACATACGCTTATGTCAGCCGCGTATGGGGCATGTTAAGTGAAAACATATACGGTTATGCAAGCCGCGTGGATCCGGTTAAGGGAGCAACTTTTTAATTTTTTTTGCTTGTTATGAGGTGCTCTTTATGGGAGGTTCCACTGTACATATTTTTAAAAATAAAATGATATATATTTTATTTACATTCATGAAGTGTTAATTAGTCTTATAGAACATATTTATAATATTAATAACATATTTTCAGTCATACTTTTGATGCTACATGTTTTATAACTTAGAGGACGTTTGATTCACAATTTCCCGCCACCATTTTGGTCTCGTTAATGCGTCTGGGCTGGATAACATGTGATTTTGCAAGTTCTGGTACACCTGAGAAAAAATATATAGAGTAAAAATAGTGTTTGAAGAAATACAATTTTGCATAACAGAAATACCGCAATTTGAACATATATATATATATAAAACCCTTATCCGCACCCCAATGGTGCATAGGGCACTGCTTCATATAAACGCAGTGTTATCTTGATCGTTTATACATGAAGGAAAGGTGATCAGCCCTCCGCTTCAGGTACCAGTCCAGGGTAATATTGAATAAATATTACAGTGAAAAAATCACTTGTATTTATTTGACCCCCTCTGGGAATCGAACCCGGGACCTCCAGAACGGTAGCCGAGCGTGCTAAACATTACACTACGGAGGCAGACATTAAACAATTTAAAAATAAAATTTGTTCTAACTAACTAACTAACATGCATTTAGTTACTCCGTATCATAACTCCGGCTGTAAAATTTTCCACTCGTGGAATGACGAATCCAAAAATAGATTTATTTGAATAATGGTACAGAGTATTTATAAATTATAGAACACATTTGTCACGGTATGTCAAATACTTGAAAGCGGCCGGGTCAGGAGTCGTAATAATCATCGGATATGTGTGAGGAGATGCATGAATGTAGAAGAAGCGAAGAATGTTTGCAATGACAGAGTGGTGTGGCGTTCTATTCTCTCTGCCTACCCCTGCGGAGAGGCGGCGTGATGGTTAGTTAGTTAGTTAAGTCTCGTGTAATTTGGATTTGAAATGTAAAAAATACATTAGGAAAAACGTTTTGTAAATTTGTAAAAATGGTCTATTTCATGAACAACAAAAGAAGACTGTATTTGAGTGGGTTTTTTATTACCATTCCATCACTACTGCCCAGGACGGAATTAAGGACATAGTCTGGCGGAGAGAAGGAGTCCACAAGAGACACGGAGTCAGGAGTCACCAGTCCACACATTTCCACAATTCCATCCCTCAATAGTCCGGCTTCATCTAAACTGAAGCAGCCACCCTGAAAATATTCAGAATAAAAAAATTATAAGAAAAATTAGTAATTATCTAACCTGTTTCGGAGTATGTCGTACATGGTCGCCCAAACAAAACTTTCCTCAAAGGAGTATGGGTGTACATGAACGCCCATGCTTATAACTAAAGCCCGGTGAAATTTATTTCTAAAATGGCACCTGTACTGCCATCTGTGGTTGTACACTAAAACCATACTTCAGATTATTTTTCTGTTTTACCCATGACATTTAATCTAAAACAAAGTTTTGTGGCATCATCGTAATGATGCTGTCAAAGAAAACAAATGAAATAAAACATCTTTATATTGTGGATGTATTTTTCACATTTACCTTCCCTATCCTTACTATCGTACCTGCAGACAAGCATCTAAAATAGACACTTTGCGGGTTATTCCTTTAAAAAATTAATTAAATTGATAATTTTGATATAAATCATGTTTTTTGGTGTAATTTTTTTTTTGTATTGTACAAAATATATTGCTCATAGCATTGATATGGTATAAAATTATAAAAAATAAAAAAATATTGAAAAAAAACTCACTCCGTACAGTTTTGTCAAAAACTAATGAGTTTGAGTGAGAGTGAGAAAACTAGGAGTGCCTAGGCAGGTTAATAAAAGTTTTTTCAATATGGCAAGAGTCTACGAGAATACCAGGACAAGAGAAATATGCAAGATCGAAAGCGTCATTAGGTGACATTAACCCGATGGTTGCCAGAGACGAGATATCTCGGCAAATGGCGGAGTGCCCGTATGGCCAGAGACGAGATATCTCGTCAGTACTTTTGATGACGTATTACTCCGCAGTTTTAACTCATATTGACAATCTGTCAAAAACGGAACATACATTGCCATCAGTTGAAGTTGTCACAAAATATTTTATAAAGTTTTTAAATACTTTTAAGTGATTTATCGGTATCACTTTCAGCTGACAGTTGACAGATGTCATTAGGGCTACCACTCAAACCACTTGAAATATTGATTATTTTAATCGATTGTTTTGAACGCCAGGGGTTTTTATTTTGCTAATTTTTTTTGTGTTTTTCTTATTATTTTAAAATATTCCATTGATAAATAATAGTTGTGTGTTAATATTAAATTTAATAAAAACTTGCGTGTGCGACTTAGTGTGACAACCCTGAAAATTTGAAACTGGTTTAACTTCAAGAATAAAACTCTAACAATCGATGCGGGATATAATATTTGGTAAGTAAATTATAATTCAATAAAAACAACAAAAAAAAAATCTTTAGACAACTTTTTTTTTTCAAAAAAATACTTGGCCTGTTGAGCACTGCGGCGTAATTTATTTGCGGCTATGAAAAGGTTAAGAAGACAATGGTATGCGGAGAATAGAACCATCCAGACTTTCCCACATCGCATTGCGGGGCCAAGGTAAATGACTCCCGGGCAGACCACCAAAGAGATGGATTGACAGCTGCGAATCGACATTGTAGGAGGCTAATCCCTCTTAAAAACATGCCACAAGGCCTACACCAAGAAGATGAAGAAATTATTGTGTTATTCCACAAAGTTAATGCCAAATCAATAAATATTATAAGAATAAACTACTCACAATATAAAGGGTTCCCAAATGTCTCTCCAGAGACCAAGCACCATACAAAGATGCTAACTTCAGCATTACGGCTTTGGACTTTTCATCATTCATATTTGATATGAAGTTGTAGAAAACTCGGAGAATATTGTACTGAAAATATAATATATCAGAGAAATTTAATTAATTAAAAATATAAATGGAAGGACATCAGTAATAAACACAAAACAATGCGAAATCTTCAAAAATTATAAAAAAATACCTAATCCCAAATTTTAAATTCCTCATGGTATCAACTTCACGCAGTATAAAATCAACCCTTTACAAATATGTATAATACATAAATGATCAATATTTTTTTCTCCCTAACCCTTATCCAGCACCCAATAGTGCATAGGGCACTGCATTATATATATATACAAGCAGTGTGATCTTGATTGATTTAGGAGAGGAGATTAGCCCTGCGTTTCAGGTACCAGTCCAATGTACTGTAAATTTATACTGTTAATGTAATTGTATCTGTTGTATGTAATGTATAAAATCTAATAATTAAAAAAAAAAAACAGAAAATAATAAATAATAAAAAATTGTATTAACATGTAAGTGTTTCGGCTCAATACAGGCCATGCATAAAGAGCCGTAATACATGTACATAGTAAAAAAAATATGTATCTATGAAATAAATGAAAAAACAATATTTTTGAATATCAAAATCTTTGTTCACTTATCTAATAATGAATGAGAATAGAACAGTACAACAAATTCATGAGCCGAATGTAGTTGGAAGAAAAAGCAGAGGAAGACAAAGGAAAACTTGGCATGATCAAGTATGACTTCCATATCCTTCTTCATCTATGTTGAGATATCGATAGGCGTGTGCTTAGCATGGAATGTGTTAACCACTTAACAGTCGAATTTTGGCAAGAAAATTTGTCAGTGCAGGAAATCATCACCAAACAACTCGAAACAAGACAACCCGAAAACTGCTCGGGTTAGTCAATAAAAACAAATACATATGTACATAAATATATTTGGGTCGGGCAAATCAATACTACTAAGTTGGAATATGATTTGCCCGAGCAGCACTCGGATTCATCAATCCAACACAAACTCCTTGTCGAGTCACGCTCGTTATAAACTGCCAACTGGTTAATATACTAAAGTAGATACCTCAGCAAACACCACGGAAAGAAGTGTCGCGTGAAATGATTGGGATTCATTTCTAGCTGTGAAAATACTGTTGCCATTGCTTAGGAGCGTTTTTATTTTGCTGGATGTCATTTTCAGCGTGTAACAAATTAACCATTGGTAGATTTTCAGCATATCTAAAATGACATAAGAAAATTAATAAAAAATACATGGGTATTGGAGGTCTGTCTACTTGTCTCTGAGTCAAACACGGCTCCCAAACCATCTCACACACCTTTCTTAATTTCTTCGATAATGTATTTTGTATATTAAAAGTATTGTTAACTCTGTAGTATGGTAATATAACACCCCTTATCATTCATCGTTCACTTTTTGTAAAACTACTTAAAAAATAGCTTTTTATACTAATAAAAATATAGGTAAACTGTTGTTATATTGTTAAGATAAAGAAGATAAATTAAATCATTTTGGTGTTTATAAATATATGTTCCAATGGCCCAGCCTTTTGCATTGGAAAAACATCACGTTAATTCAATATGTATCAGAATCAAAGAACCTTTAAGGTGTCTTAGTAATAATTATTCCCATTGTGATTCCTTTATCATCTTTCTCTCTCTCATTCATAGAATAATCTTTAAACTCTTATCCACACCCCGATGATGCATAGGGCACTGTATCATATAAACACAGTGTTATCTTGATCGTTGAAACATGAAGGAAAGGTAATCAGCCCTCCACTTCAGGTACCAGTCCAGAGTTATATTGAATAAATATTAGAGTGATAAAAAATCACTTATATTTATTTGATCCTATCCCCTGGAAACAAGCCTAGGATCTCCAGAACGGTAGCCGAGCATGTTGACCATTACGGAGGCGGACAAATCATAGAATAATAATAATAAAAATAATTTTAGTTTCATATAAATAGTAAAACGTAACAATTTCACTGTAGTCTACATTTAATCTGATGATGGAATGATTATTCTGAAACCGGTAGTCATGAAGTGAATTATGAATGATAAGGAGAGTATTAGCGATAATGCTTCTCTCAGCCATGCATTCTTTCCTTATATCACCACATCTGTAATACAGAAGAAGAAAAATAACGAAAAGGAAGCTCACTTTTCACGTCCATGATCTGTGCTGTGGAAACCACCCTGATCTTTTGATTGAACACATTATTGTAATCGTTGATGAAGTCGACTGTGCCGTACGGTGTTGAAATGGTCTTCCCGCTCTCAAGTTTCCTCCACAGGCTGACGAGCCAGTTGCTGGTCTGCTGCAGAAGCAGGGTGTTTTCACCTTCGTAAGTGCAGTTGGCATCGTTTTCGCTTCGTAGATCCCCAAAGCCCGATGCTGGAAAAGAATTTTAAAACAAAAACATTATCATCATAAAAAATAACCATCACGCTGCTTTCCGCAGAGGTAGGAGGTAGAGAGAAAAGAACACCACACCGATCTGTCTTTGCAAATAATTTCATCTCTTCCACATTTATGCATCTCCTCATACATCCTGCCGACTCCTGACCTGGCCATGCCCAAGTATGTGAAATACTTCATCATGCCAAGTTTTCCTAGGTTACCGCAAGGTCGACTATTACTTGAGAGTAATTATTCCTATCTTGGGCAGATCTAAACAATCCCCATCCAATTTTGTATATTCCGGAGCCAGGAGATCTGTCTTCTGCCCACACCTCTTCGACCCTCTATTTGGCCTTTATTAGGTGCAACAGCTCGTATTCCACATGTCCCAGATAGGACACCTTCTGGACTTTGATATCAGTCAGCACCTGTCTTTCTACACTATTTGGAGCACATTCACGTTGCTGACCATATCCACAAGTACAGCCACATTTCGAATGGCTCGAACATTGCCGAAATTTCAGATTGAAGTTATCGATTGATGTTATCGCATAATATATTTCTTCTTCTTCTTCTTCTTTTTGTAGATCCTAGGGATCTGTTTGTCCCTCCACATGTCGCTCTTAGGATGTTGACTCCCAGCTGTCTTTCCATCTTTTCGGAGGTCTGCCTGGGGGTCTGCGTCCTTCAGGATTGCTTTGGAGGGCGATACGTGGAAGTCTGTCTTCTGACATTCTGTTTATATGTTCTTTCCAGTATCGCCTTCATTGTCGTCGTCCCCTCACGATATCCTCCGTCTTACACATGCTCCGGATGTCGGTATTTTTTACTCGGTCTCGCAATGTGTTTCCGGTTATGGATCGGAGTCTTCACCTCGGAGGTTCGAAGTCGAGATTTTGTTCTGGAAGTATCTGCTCTATATATTTCTCATTGAATTTAATTTTTTATTAAATTTTCATAATACGTTACCTTTGAGATATCCGTGTCCTCCGCAAGCTTCCCTGCACACTTGGATACCGTCTCTCACGGTCCAGGTGATGACGGGTTTAGCAGCGGAAGAAAGAGCGTGGATTTCCATGAATTTATCCATTTCCCTCGGACTTGTGTCTAAAAAATAAATCAAATAATTGAAGAGACGAGACTAACATGTGGAAAAATTAAAATACAGTATATTAGGTGTGTCCAAATTCTTGTTCCCAAATCTGAGTTTCTCCACCAGGAGTTATTTTTACATTTCGAAATATGTCGACAGATGTCATTACATTGGTGTTTACAGGGCTTGCAACATAGTTAAAGGCTGGTTTAAGTGATCTATTTATACTCGTGAAAAATACACCTTTCTACCCATGATTGACAAACACACTACTCAAATTTCGGAAGTTCTATTAATTATAGTTATATTCCGAAATGTGAGTAGTGTGGTTGTCAATCATGGGTAGAATGGTGAATATTACACATATCGCTCACTCCTTTCAACAACGTCAAATATAAAAAATCATCCATTTTCAGTTGTGCATGTTTTCGGACATTTTATGCACGTTTTCCTGACGCCAACAGTTTTATGCTTTATCGATTACAAAAAAGCTTTCGACTGCGTGAAGTGGGAACATCTGTGGAAAGTACTCATGGAGATGGAAGTCCCATCCCATTTGATAAAACTCATCCATGGACTTTATGCCCAAAGTAAGGCAATCGTAAGAATCAATGGCATAAACACTGCAAGCTTCCCCACTGAGAAAGGTGTAAGACAGGTATGCATACTCTCCCCTGACCTGTTTAACATCTATGGGGAATACATCATGCGCAGGGCTCTCTACGAATGGAATGGAGGAGTGTCCATTGGTGGCGTAAAGCTGTCCAATATACGATATGCGGACGACACAACACTTCTGGCCAAAGACCCAAAAGAGATGGTAGATCTCCTTAAACGAGTAGAGATTGAGAGCAAGGCACTGGGACTAGAGATTAACCAAAGCAAGACCAAGATCATGATCATAGATCGATCTAAGAAGTTTGGTGATCTCGGGAACTCACTGGAAGGTTTAGAGATAATAAACGAGTTCCAGTTCCTTGGATCTCAAATCAGCAATGAAGGAACTTGTGAAGGAGAGATTAGACGTCGTATCGCCATCGCCAAAAGTGCCATGTCTAAGCTAGACAAAATTTGGAAAGACCGGGGTGTGAGTAACAACACCAAGATGAAGCTTGTCAGGAGCTTGGTCCACTCCATTTTTCTCTATGCTGCTGAAACATGGACTATAAAAGCAGCAGAAAGGAGAAAAATTGATGCCTTCGAAATGTGGTGTTGGAGGCGCATGCTCCGAATTCCATGGACAGCTAGACGCACCAATGAGTCCATTCGCCAGGAACTACGCTTGGATGGCTTGTCTCTGGCCAATATCTGTACCCGACGGATTCTCCAGTTCTTTGGACACGTTGCGCGTGGCAACGAGGATAGCCTGGAACGCCTAGTTGTGATCGGTAGCCTGGAGGGAAAGAGAGGGAGAGGAAGATCCCCCACACGGTGGACCGATCAAATTAAGGCAGCAGCAGGCACCTCAGTGGTTGGAGCGCTACGTGCAGCGCAGTCAAGGGATAACTGGAGAAGAGTCATTGCTTCTGCAAGGGTCACAACCCTCAGCAATGAGGATTAAGACGGAGAAGAAGAATGTTTTCGGAACGCCCAGAATATGTACTATATCCATCAAAAGTGGCATATTTTTAACTTAATATTTACCCGCTACAGGGCAGAAAGTGTTGTTTTTTTACTTTGAAGAAAAGGTATCGTTTAATTATTTTTTTAAATATACTATATATTTTTCGAATGGAGAAAAAACATTCAGGTTTTACCTTAAAAGCTCTGTTTCACAGTAAAAAGTTCAATAAGTGGCTTGATATTTATTTTTGATACATTTTTCTATATTTTTAAACATTAAAAACGATCTCCTGAAAAATGAAGTTTTTTGATATATGATGTTGTTGAAAGGAGTGAGCGATATATAAAGTGATTACTTAAACCAGCCTATTACAGATCGTAAGCCCTATAAATATCATTGCCTTAATTTAATGCTAAATCCAACTAACCAGATTTCGGCATATCATGTCTGGCACTCATAAAACCAAATACATAATTGGATTTTTATCACATATAAAATTAGTACCGCATTATTCTCTTTGAAAATTAAAATAAATATGACAGGGTATATTGAACAAAGAGATATACATACCATTCAATGTCTGCGTGTCTAAGAACCAATTTGAAAATACACGCATTGCGTATGTGGCGGCCAAGTATGGTATGAGACGAACTTGCTGCAATTGGAAGAAAATAAACTTGTGATTCGTGTCCTTCTAAATATATTGGTAGAACGTCGCGTAATTTTAATACCAGAATAAAAGAACACATACGATGTCTAAACAATAATAACTTCTCCGAATTTGCCAATCACCTCATAGAATCAAATCACGTCTTCAAAAAAGACACGGGAGTAAAAATATTAAACACTAATAATAAAGGGTTAAAACTAAATAATATGGAGATTTTTTATATTAGGAAAGCACTTAAAAATAATATTCCTCTAATTAACAACCAAATAAATTTTACATATAGTCCATTGTTTGATTCGACATCGATTAAACACGATTCGTCAATATCCAATTCGAACCCCCCCCACTCCTCTCAACCTACAAGTATATAAGTAGATTCGATTCCTAGTCTAATTCTAATATACGTTTAACCTCGGCTCGTAACGCATGTCTGTATTGAAAACTATAGTGCATGTTGGTCTTCGGGTCGACCAAAAATCGCATGTGTTAGACATTTTGTGTAGTTTTGAGTGTGTAAATGGTGCTATGGTGGTGAAGGGTAGTATTGTTTGCATGCTGTGTTAGTGATTGTCCTGACGAAGAGACGGGTACGTCTCGAAACCGGTAGACGTAAAAATCTCGGTGAGTGATTATATAATAATAATAATAATAATAATCCCTTACCGCACCCCAATGGTGCATAGGGCACTGCTTCATATGAACACAGTGTTATCTTGATCGTTTACACACGAAGGAAAGGTGATCAGCCCTCCGCTTCAGGTACCAGTCCAGGGTAATATTGAATAAATATTACAGTGAAAAAATCACTTATATTTATTTGACCCCCCTGGGAATCGAACCCGGGACCTCCAGAACGGTAGCCGAGCGTGCTGACCATTACACTACAGAGGCGGACAATATATACTAAGTTTATTAACAAGTTTATACTAAGTTTATTATTATATACTAAGTTTATTAACAAGTTTTTGAGTTTATTAATGTAAGCATGACATTAGAATTTTGAGAAATACAGATGTTCTCACAGATAAGTGAAAATACAAACTGGTTTGTATTTTCAAACAAAGTTTTGACTATAATTCCTGCTTCTGCTACTGTAATTCTAGTACTGCGCTTCAATTATAGGGTGATATTAAATTGATATAAGAGTGAAAAAATTTAATGGTCACATGTGACTCATACTTATGAAGCGTTAAAGGCATTCAGATTCAACCGAGTTATAAATAACAAACTGTCTCATAAAATTATAACTATTACTGTTTTACAAATAAATATGGTAAACTATTACGTACGTATTTTATCCAGTATCTAGATCAGAAATGTGATAAATTGACAAGAAAACTTGAAAAAATAACTTACTAAACATTACGCCTGGGATGTAAGCAAAGTCTTGAATTTTAACTGATTTTAGTTGATATTCTAATCAAAATGATAATTCTATTCTTACAGGGACATTTTTGGTCAAGTGCCGTTAGTAAATTTGTATAATAATAATAAGAAATAATGCATAAAAAGAAATAAATAAAAAGAGTTTCTGCTCAATAAAAAGCTTCTTTTCATCTCACCGATAGATGTCTCTAGTGAAGTTCTAGTGATTCAAGAATAACGTTTCGAAATTGGTTCATATATATATATATAGATATAGAACTTCCAAGATTTGGGTAGTGTGGTTGTCAATAATGGGTAAAATTGGTGAACGTTACTTGTGTGTAAAGTGATCACTTAATCCAGCCTAATAAGAAATAATGCATTAGGTACCAAAAGTTTTCTTCAATGATTTGTAGATATCACACGAAAGTATCCTTACAATATGAACTACGCTTAGACGGAGGTGTGGCTTAAACCACGGCCACTTAATGTAAAATATTCTTAGCTGCCGCTGGTATGCTGATGGGTTAAATTACCTGTTGCTGATACTCAAGAACCGGATACTCCTCGACTGAGTTCTCTGGTCCAAACTGTCTCCTGGCGGCGGAGTACCGGATGGCTACGGTGATCGCCTTCTGCAGGAAGGAAGTGGAGATGGCAGTTATCTGCACGCGGCCGCTCGACAGGATGGCCAGAGATATCGAGAATCGGACAGTTGGGTTCTCAATGGGTGAAAAATAATTACCATCTTCGTCAACGTCTCCCAACCCATTTATCAAATTCTCCCTTGGTATTTTGTAACTGTTGAACATCAGAAAACTAGAAGAAAAAAATACATATTTTTTTAATGTTTTACGCAGATACTTTATGGCACATTTTATAAACTTTATAAAATTAAATAACTTTATTTTAACCACTTTTTTATTAATTCAATTTAACCTACCAGTTTCGTCAAGAACCTTGTCAGCATCAGGGTTTATTTAATTCAAAAACATTAATAACATAGTAGAATTAAATAAACATTAGTCTAAAATCAATAATATTTATTTTCACCCCCTCCCCCCCTGGGAATCGAAACCGGGACCTCCAGCACGGTAACTAGACATGCTAACCACAGAGGCAGACCAATTGACAATATGAAATTATCACTCGGTAGGAATATATATTTGTTATAAACACAATTTAACCTACGGGTTTCGACAATGCATGGGCCTGCATGCGCGTATGCGTGCGCGGCTTCATACGGTTTTTGGGTGATTCCATTAGTTGTTTGGTTATTTGGTGTTGCTATGCAATGAATCATAAAAATAACATTTAGGATTTTTTACGGAGTGTGTGGAAGTTTTTAGTGAGAGTATTTTAATGTTATTAATGTTTTTTAATTAAATAAACCCTGATGATGACAAGGTAATTGTTGAATCTGGTAGGTTAAATTGTATTAATAAAAAAGTGGTTAAAACAAAGTTACTTAATTTTATAAAGTTTAAAAAATATATAAATTAGAAACGAATATTGTGGAACGAACGAGTGAGGAAAGAGTGGTAGAACAAATTTATGAAACTAATTTATTTGAAAATAGGAGCGGAGAAATAACGAAGAAAGCTTAACATGATCAAGTGTGCCAAATGCTTGATGGCGGTCAGGCCAGGAGTCGAAATAATCGGTGGGTATGTATGAATATTCAATTCAATTCAATTCAATTTATTTATTTACAATTAACATACACATTACAAACTTTAAGCGTATACATTAAAAAACATTAAAATCGAAAATAAGTGAGAATACTATTGCTAAAGGTGTAGAAGAATCCCGCTTCGGAAAACTCCTGGAACAGATCAATATCAAATGAGATAATGTTCAACATAGAGGTAGCTCTTCCTACAGGCATAACCATCGGCAGGTTGGTCCTGTGTATAGGAATATGAAACAATCTATGCCGACGCTGTCTTAGGTAACTATCGGGAACATATAGACTAATGCTCCGGATAATTTCAGGATGATCGAATATGTATTGATGAAGAATGTTTGCAAAGACAGAACGTTATTGCATTTCTCTTTGCTTATCCCATTGGAGAAGGATTCATTTATTTAAAAGAAATTTTCTTCAATTAAATTCCACATGAACATTTTGTAATCCTGAATTAATAATAATTTGTGCAAAAAAACAAATGCAAAAAGCAATGCATAAAATCAATAGTTTAAAATATATATATTATTACATAATTTATATTAATTGATTCGGCCGTCGCTTTGTGGTAATATGTATCCATTTTAAATTTAAGTTTTACTTGGTAAAAACCAGTATATCTTAAAATCCATTGTGACACGTGTTTCGATGCATGTGCCAAAAAAGATTTTAAGAAATAGTGGTATTTATCAAGTAAAACTTAAATTAAAAATGTAATTAATTAACCTGAGAATTAAAAACTATATTTAAATACAAACCATCTTACCCGTTATCAATGCCATTCAATCCCATCTTTTCTCCCATGTCTCCAACTATTATTCCCGCAAACGGTTTCAAAGTTTTAGTGCATCGAATTGGAACTATGAATGTGTGGAGACCCTGGTCTTTTCCATCGGCTGTTATTAGCTTAGCATAGACAACAGCGTGTGTGGCACGTTTTCCTGTTCATAAATCATATTTATAACAAACAATTTAAACAATAGCTTTGAGATTTTCCATTTTAGAGGTTTAAAAAGCTAACTGACTAACTAACCATCACGCCGCTTTCCACAGGGGTAGACAGAGAGAATAGAACATCACACCTTTGTCAATGGAAACAAACTTCGAATCTTCCACAGTCATGTATCTCCTCATACATACCCGACGATTATTCCGATTTCTGACCTGGCACCTTAAAGTATTTGATATTACATTCACCTCATAAATTTGTTTTACTGTTCTTTCTACACTCATTCGTTCCACATATCCAAATCATCTCAATGCACTTTTCTTAAATTTATTGATAATGATTATCTCAGCCTTACATTATTTTCTTATTGTACCATTAAAAAATCAGTGAAACATTGTTTTGCCGCACATTTAGAAAGGCGCCGTGCCATAGTTGGGTAGACGTTCGACTGCGAAACTAACATCACAGGTTCGATTCTTGCGAATTGCAAAATAAATTCAAGAAAGTTTTATTTTTAATTGGTCTGGGTGTTTGTGATGTGTTTTTCACATTTGCCTTCCCCATCCACTATCCCACCTGCAGACAAACCTCTAAAAGCAAAGGCTTTGCGGGATATTCTTTTTTTTAAATGAACTGAGAGAATACTTTCATTATTATTTTGCCAACTCTATGCTCTACATGGAATTTGACCGTCCGGCAGTCAGCATGAAAAAACGATTGGCTTGTGCACTTGTCCGCCTTTCTCCGAATCGGTGCGCGATCACGGTGAACTCGATCACGCTAAACTGTCGTAGTCGCTTTTATTTTAAACAACCGGACAGTGAAATTCCGTGTAGTGCACAAGCGCCCTAAGCTTCACTTCACTACCCCTGGGTGATGGTTAGTTAATTACTTATAATATTGAAAAATATTTCGATTCCCAGGGGTTCCCTGGGCTCGATTCCCAGGGTGGGTGAAAATAAATATTAGTGATTTTCCACTGTAATATTTATTTAATATTACCCTGGACTGGTTCCTGAAGCAAGAGCTAGAGTGATCACCTTGCCTTCATGTAAGTAATGATCAAGTTAACACTGCGTCAATGCGTCAATGCGATGCAGTGCCCTATGTACCATCGGGTGCGGATAACGGTTATAAGTAAGTAATATTGAAAAAACACAATATTACCTAATAACCCCGCCCAGCATTTGGCCGCTTGGAAATTCTCCGAATGCAAGATGAATCCTTTAGTCGTCGGGTCGTACGTGGCGGTAGTGCGCATTCCCTTGGCGTTGGATCCGTGCGCGACCTCGGTGAGGGCAAAGCACCCCACGATCTGGTTGCTCTCCGCAGCCCTCAGGTAGCTCTCGTGTCTGCTGGTGCCCAGCTTCCGGAGGACGGCCGTGAACATCTTGTGGGTGATGCTGAAGGCCATGCCGGCCGCCAGGTCATACATGAATATGGCCTCGCACCAAGCAGTGTGCAATTTGGGATTTTCAGCCATCTGAAACGTAGACAGTGTTTTTTTTTATGCATCCGTGCATATGGTATTGCCTTAATCTTTTTAGAGCTGAAATTTTTTCTTATGGGCAGGGTTTTTTTTAAACAAAAAACGTCCCGGAACCCACTTCATGTCAAGCTTTTTAGTAAAAAAAAAATATATTCAAATGTCATTTAATTTTTATTATATTTATTGTAACTGCAGACAGTTGGTAGAATTCCATATTGAATTATTGGGTAATATATCCAAAGTTAAACAAGGTTTACTGCATTGAATTCTACATTTATTTATGTACATATATGTTAATACGTGACGCGTTTCGTCTTATTAAGACATTATCAAACACTCATTTAAATATTCATTGCAATACCATATTTTATCATTTTGACGAATTAATATAAATAAAGATTGCAAAGAAAGCACAAACATTATTTTGTCCAATTGATATCGAAAATTTAAAAAAAAATCAATTATCGGTGAAAAAAGATGCTGGAACGCCGTTCCACCGTGTTACATACATATTCATTGTAATACCATATTTTATCATTTTGACGAATTAATATAAATAAAGATTGCAAAGAAAGCACAAACATTATTTTGTCCAATTGATATCGAAAATTTAAAAAAAAATCAATTATCGGTGAAAAAAGATGCTGGAACGCCGTTCCACCGTGTTACATACATGTAAAAAAAAGCCTTGCTTTTAAGGATACTAAAATTGCTGCATATATTGAAAATAAGAGTCTCTAATAAAAAGCATACTCAAATCAAGCGTACACACTGCCACAAACTTACACATGAAATGACATTTCGATCCCATTTGGCATTCATTCAAATCGCGTGGAACCCATTAACCGAGTTTAATGATCTTACCCATTGCTCGTAAACGTTATATTTTTATTAACGTATTCAGTTGTTATATTTTTATTGCAATTATTCATTCCCAAACAGGCTAAGGAATTTGAGTTAATACAGATTACACCAGTATTAAAATACAGGTTGGGACAGACACATTTAACATGTGTTTATCCCGAAAGCACTTCTTGGAAATAACGGCATTACGCACCAAGCTAACTTGAGTTGCATTGCTGTATTGCATTATTGATGCATTTTTCTCGAATAAGAGCTTAACTTTAGAACTTTTTTCACTTTTAACTATTTCAATTTATCACCGATCACGGTATTTCAATATATGTATGCTAAAAATTACAGACCTTAGATGCAAATATCCAGGGGAATCAATTTAATTTCATTAATTGATTCGGCAGTCACTTTGTGGTAAAATCTATCCATTTTTAATTAATGTTTTACTTAGTAACTAATACCACTATTTCTTAAAATCTACTGTGACACGTGTTTCGATGCATTCAAACATTAATTGAAAATGAATCAATTTAAATTGTAAGACAGGCTTGGTAGCTGCTCAGTCTAGTGCCAAGCCTAATCTGTAGTTAGTGGACTTTCGGAGTAATATTTCGAAATGCAAGTTATTTTCAGCTTTGTGAATCTATTAAAAGATGTATTTTTCATGGCGTCTTTATATTAAGGACAATGAGTGTGTTCTAAATACCTGGTCGTAAGTCAAGATGGCTTTGTCAGTTATCAACATCATGCGCTTCTGGGTGAGAAGGCGCTGTTCATCAACTGGGAGAGTTTCTTGAAGTTCCTTCGAGCTGTCATAGTCTTTTAAAACTGACCAAATATTGTTCTGAAAAATGGAGAAAACATTAACTAATTAGTGAGATTGAATTAGTAATTGTTTTTTCAGTCAGTAAAACATGTCAAAATGATTTAGCAAAAAAATGCGTATTGGAAATGATTTAGTAAACAAGCCTATTTTGACAGAAGCAGCAATTAATTTCAAGGCAAAATAGAGAATCAACAAGGTGTATTCAGAAGGCAATCTTTTGGCTCCAGAATATACGTGATTGGATGGGGATCAGAACAGATGAAGCCCTGTTCAGGGCTCCCCAAGGTAGGGACACATATTCAGTGATAGTCAAGGTTGGGGGGACGCAACCTGACACATGAAGAAGAGGCAATTAATGAATAAAAAAATGTATGTATAAATCTCTCCTCTTCTTCTTTCTCCATGTTCCAAGTGGAGCATATAGTCAACACACGACATCTCCAAGTCACTCTGTTACGTGCTGTCTCCTTGGCTTCCTCTCAGATCAGTAAGGCATCTCGAAGTTCCGCTGAGTATAGTCGGTGAATGGTTGTCAGTGGCCTTCCGAGGCACCGAAATCCATATGCTTAAATGATATTCCACAGAGAAGACCTGTGCGGGCTGTTGAAAGCTTTCTCATAATCTATAAAACAGCAGGCAAGGGCGCAGTTCCATTTGTTACTTTGGTTTGTTTAAATGTATGTATCTGAATAAGACTATAATTAAGGCTTACTTTATACTTGATTAGATCCTCTCCTTCGATAGCTAGTTTCAACTTTCTCCAGTCAAAGGAAGCCTTTTTTCGGTATCCTGACAAAGGCCCGGGAGGAAAATCAGGCAACAAATCCATCACATTTATCCCTTCCATGGTCATTCTGAAAGCAAAATATAACACAGTGAATTCAATAATATACAATATGTAATAGGAACAACCAACCAAGGCATTGTGCCAATGACAGATGTCGGTACGGTCAGCTCATAATAATCGGCGGTTTTGTATGAGGAGATGAAGAAATTAAGAGATAAACAATATTTGAGACTTTTTTAAATCATATTTTCATATGGTGTACGGAGTGTTTTTGTTAAGGGAAGGGTAATTAACTATGAGTATTTCAATGTTTTAGAATTTAGTACATAAACCCTGATGACTACAAGGTTCTTGTCGAAACGGGTTGGATAAAGTGTACCAAGTTGTTTTATTTTATAAAGTTTATAAAATGTGCCACAAAGTATCTGCGAAAAGCATTCAAGAAAAGATGAACAGATGTTTATCTTAGTAATGCAAACAAGTCAAAACACACAAACAATACTCGGGTTGGCATGATACGACACATGCGCTGTTCCCGAACACTGTTCGTTCAAAACCATTAAGTGGTCAACTGAAAATTTTTGATGGACCTACCTTAATAATTCAAAACCTTAAAAATTTTGGTCTTGGCCTTTTCTTTTTTGGTGTTTTTATACTTTCTCTGCACACAGTTTTTTTTATGATTAATCGATTTAATAAAAGCAGTAATTTGTCCCGGGAGTATTAAAAAACAATTGAATTAAAGGTGCGCAAATAACTATGCATCCATAAATTAATGACTCAATTAATTATTCATGAGAATATGAATAAACTCAATCCAATCTATTCATATCAAGACGTTACATTGTATACATAATAAAAGTGAGAAACCTTTTAAAAATATATGAAAATAAAAACTTTGAACCTCTATCCACAACCAGTGGTGCATAAGGCAACACTGTTATTTGATTGTCGACTATATGAACAGAAAGTAATCAGTCATGTAAAATATAAAGTTAGGTACAAAAAAATATTTTGAAAATTAATCAAAAACGTATTAAATCATCCTGATAAAATAATGAAGAAAAATGTGTTAAATTTGGGATAATATTTTTGATTTTTAATAAAGGAAATGCCTTTAGAATATAAATGTTATAATATTACCTTTGTGTTGATGATACTGAATCTGTAGTAAACACGCTAATGTAAGATTATTGTTCAAATGTCACATCACAAACGGGTTTGAAAGTTCATAGTCCAGTAGATAAAATAAGTAAAAACAATGTTACTAAGATAAAAATATTTTTTTTAAAAAATACAAGATATCTTTGATAAATAAAATCAGTTTAATTAATTACATACAGTTAACTTTTGTCCAATTCGAAATGAGAAAAAAAATAGATCAAAAATAAACTTCAATCATGCATTTATTTTACCATTTTTATTTTTATTTCGAAAGATTATCGAAAGCACGGCTTCATATCAAACCGTGAGGAAATAGCAATATTATTTTGACAGTCGGTGGTTGTTGATATTGACATGTGGAAAGTATGTACCTACGAGAAAAATAAACACAAAATATGTTTGGCAACATCGCCGTTATATTGTATGAAGTGATGCTGCGCTACTCGTTCCCGCTCGTCAGCCGAAAGCGGAAAACGCGCGTATTTGAGCCGACAGGAATAAGTTTTTCTGCCTTACTGCGTTTGAAAACGTATTTATGAGGAAAGATTACTAGAACTAGAGTTATCGGAACATGGATATAAGGTTGAACTATAAAAAGTAATATTGCAAATTAGACATGGTGCTGTGATCAAAAAGCTATTTATAAATTATATTTTTTATCCATACTATATTTATATATTCCAAGATTTCTAAAATTTTCATTTTGTTTGTAATTTTTTTTAAATAAATATACGTAGGTATTTCTTCTTTTATTAAAATTAAATATCGAGTTATCATAATGAAAATGACAATTATGTTATCGTAACGCGATTTGATTTTTTAAGATTTGATTGATTGCGATGTGTTAAGACTTTGATATAACATTATTTATGCATAATCTGACACGATTATAATTTACTTATTGTTAAAATACACATAATAAAGTAGACTTTATCAATTATTATATTTCTTCTTCTTCATATCCGTTTCCTATGTTAAGCATATAGCATTCATACTGATTATAAAATTATACTTAGAGGCTATAGAAAAAGTGCGTGTGTATTATTTCATTTTGAAAAAGTAAAATACTCAAAAGTTTTTCATAAAACATGAAATATCTTACTCCATAGTGCAGTAGTTGGCCCATTCAAGTACATTTCTCAAAGTTTTCGATTTGATTACCAGACGGGGTCGAAGTAAATTTGAGGGTTTTAATAATTACAAATTACAATAATGTGCCCTCACTGAATTTTCCTGTGCCGAAAGTACATTGTACGAATTAAAAATTTTAAAATAAGAAAACTGTTTATACAATCAAATACATGTCTGAATGCCGCAATCTATTTCAAATCTGCTTACTTCCACTATCTACTTATGCATTGCACTTTTAGGGATAAGTATATCAAGTTTTATTCTGCATTAAGAGATGATAATAATTTCGAAATTACGAAAATAAGGACTTGTAAAATAATATCTTCTTCTTCTTCCTGGCTACATCCCAGCTTATTGTCTCTGTAGACTGCTGGGGTCAGCTCTCCTCGTCCTTAGGGTATATGTCCTTCTGTCCTGGATAACGTCATCTAGGCCATGCCTTCGAATCATGTTATCTTTCTGCTTCACCCATGAATTCCTTGGTCTTTCTCTAGATAACTCTCGAGAAAGATCCATTTCTATTGCCTGGTTAACTACATGTTCGGGTTCTCTGCGCGTTATATGCCCAAACTTGTAAAATAACATAATATAAAATAAGTTTTTTTGTATTTTCTTTTATCTAAACTTTATGTCTGATGCGACGTTGTCATCCAATGTAGGCAAGACAGTTGGGCACGGCTGATATTGTTCTATAGTAAAGTAGGTACCTATAATATATTATAAGCTTTCTTTCAACTGTTGCTGTCAGTGTCAAATGTAACAAAACGAACTGTCAAACGTCAAATTTTTCTACATTCGTTAAATCGTGGTAACAGAAGTGCAGAATGAAAACAAAATTATAAAAGTGTGTAGCCGGCTCCAATTTTTGTTACTTATCTGTGAGAATACTATGAGGTATTTGCTATCAACTGAAGATGAATGTAGTAGGTTAGGAAATATATTTGTTTTTCATTATTGCATGCATTTTTATTTCTTTAATTTAAGTGGGAAAAGACGCACATTTTTCATAGTCGTCAAGCATGATACTTAGTGGTATTGCTTGCGTCTCATTGTTTAATCTAACAAAAGAATCAACTATTATGCTTAAATTTATGCACATGTTAGTTTTTTTAATATTATTACATTATATTTTGTATATAATTAATTTGATGCATTTTTTAGTTTGCTGGTAATGAACAGAAAAATTGCATTTGAAAATATTTAATTAGTAGTTGAACTTTGATTTGCGAATTGTAGATATCGGTAAATCACAGTAAAAAGTCATTATTTATTTAATACAAAATTCGTAATTAAGAATACAGTGATAGGTACCCTGAATAATATACTTAATTCGTTCCATATATAACATGTAAAAAAAAGTCATTTTGTAGCATAAATTGTAAACACTGTAACATAAAAAAATATACTTTGGTTTTTTGTTTTTGATTTTTGGTCAAACTCAGATTTGGGAGAGTCTACCGTGGCTTGCAGGGTCGATTCCTCTTGTTCCATCTCTTGCTTATTGGATGCTGGCTTGTTGAAAAATCTTTCCAATCTCCCTCTTCTTCAACACCTTCCGGAAATAACGGGCAGGGGTGTCGTTGTAGAGATCGTTGACCCTTTTGGCCTCAGCTGAGTTATGGTACACTCCTGAACCTCTCATCATTGGACCAGGATGTCCCGATGGCAGCAGTTGAGATTGGTTTATTTGATGTTCCTCCTCGTTGTTTTATAAAGCTTCCCTTTGAGGTTCATCATGTTGCTAGACTAGAAGTGCTTGGATCTTTTCAGTTGTCAGCTCTTCTTGGTGTTCTTCAATGTGCTCTTCCACATCCTCCTCTACCTCCAATTCCAACCTTCGGGCAACCGTGATGGTTGTCTTTACCACTTCGGTGTCCTCAACTGCTTCTTCGATGCAGTCTGTTGTGTGAAGCGAGGTTTGTTGTGTAAGTCACTTAATGGACAAACAAAAACAAAAAAATCATCGCTTAAGCCAGCCAAATGTCAGGTTTTTTTAAATTAATGTTTTACTTAGTAAATACCACTATTTCCTAAAATTTACTGTGACACGTGTTTCGATGCATTCCGCATCATTTTCAAACACCGTATGAGAAGCTAATTATAAATTTTAGAGTTGGGTCCTTGGGATGTTGAAGGTTGAAGAGGGTTTGAAGGTTGTTTCTAATTTTTATTTATTTATTTAATTTTTATTTTTATTTGTTATTTTAATTTCTTATCAGTGGGAACTTAGGCAATTGGGGGGGAGGCTTTAGTCATTGTCATATTGTTAATTATGGGTTTATTATTATTTATATTTTTATGAATTTCTGTTGTCCCACGGACCAAGTCCTGAGGACCAAGGATTCAACTCTAAAATTTAGAATTAGCTTCAAATACGGTATTTGAAAATGATGCGGAATGCATCGAAACACGTCACAGTAGGTTTTAAGAAATAGTGGTAATTACTAAGTAAAACATTAATTAAAAATGGATAGATTTTACCACAAAGTGACTGCCGAATCAATTAATGAAATCAAATTTCAGGTCTTAAACTCTGTTCAGACTTCCATCTTCTTTCATGAAAAAAGGGAAGAATGATACATGTGTCATATCAAGTTGAGACACCTTTAAAAAAGATGAACAAAAATTTTGCTGTGCGAAGCGTTCATCGAGCGAGGCGTTCGTTATGCGCAGCATCACTGTTTTATGTAATTTTATTTTAAAAATGAATTGTCAAATTGTTTATATTAGGAATACAGTCTATGTCAGGGGTTCCCAAAGTGTGCGCCATGGCGCCCTGGTGCGCCGTAGAAAGTCAAGAGGGGCGCCGTGAGTCGATCCTCTATCATTATCCGAAACCACAAATATTCTCGGGTACCTATAAAGCAACAATTTTCCATTTTGAGAGCTAGCATCTTTCTACCCAACTACTATTATTGTAGGTACCTATTTCTTTCGACTATAATAAATATGCATATATAGTCTTATACTTACTAAAGTAAGGCGCCGTGACAAAATACTAAACTTGTAAGTGCGCCGCGGGCTGAAAAAGATTGGGAACCCCTGGTCTAAGTCATTCTGCTACACTTTACAACTCTGGAAGATGCGACATTTGCAAGAACTCATTGTCACATCAAATCACCTACAATATGTTATCAGCATCTACTAATATATGAATGTTTCTATATGTGAAAGACGAGCCTGTTTTGGGGGGCTCTTAACATATTCCACAGTCCACCTATGTAGTGTAGTGATAAGCATGTTGGAGGTCCTGTGTTTAACTCCCAGGGGGGTCAAAATAAATATGTAATCACTGATTTTTCACTGTAATACTTTTCTTTGCTTTTGCTTTTCAATACTTCCCTGGACTGGTACCTGGGCGCAGTGCTATGTTTCCTTCATGTGTTTCCTTCATTAATCCTGATCATTATCAGGATAAGATGGTTTCTGTACAAAGCAGTGCCCTTTACACTCATCCAGTGTGGATAAGGGTTAGAAGAAGTTTATCTGTTAATAAATTGTACAATATAAAACCTAAATAAAATATACTAAATATAAGTCTTGGAATGCTGTGTTGAATTTTGAATTGGTTAACGCGTGGATCAAATTTATGAGTAAATCTTAACTTTTCCAATTATTGAATAAAGCTTTTTGAAAGAGGTATTTTAATAAGATTATTAATATTTTTTTAATATTTATTCCATCAAGCTTTGGATTATTTACCCTACGGATGATATATCAATATTATCGATGTCTCAATTTGAGATTTTATCTGTGCCAGATATATGTACCAGACAATATGTCAGACTATATGTGTATTTTTAAAATATTTATATAATTTTTTTATTATTATTTCTTAGACACTTGATTTTTCACCCTAAGAATGATATACCAATATTATAGGAGTCTTAGCTTAAGATGAAACAACAATTATTTTTTTTAATGACTACCCACGTGTGAAAGAGATCCAAGACCATTACATATATATAGGTTACACAAAAATAAATGCAATATGGATGTTTAATAATTGGCAAAATGGTGAACGTTACACAAGTGTGTAAAATGATCACTGAAGCCAGCCTATGCAAGATTGTAAGCCCTGGGATGCTCAGTTTTCAATGTTCTTTCACATTTCAAAAAAATATAGATGATTCATCTTAACACATTGTTGGTGGACTGTTTTTTCATCAACCCCGACCCTAATTATTATACTAATAAGGGATTGTATACTTATCACAAGTAAATGCAAACCCAGCTCCGATCTGTACAATGTTTTCTGGCATCTTAAGCTGTACCAAAAGTAAGCAAATAGAACGCTTATAAGTGCTCCCGCTCTCTACCAACAGTATGTTACCACATTAACCCTTCATTGCATGACTTTTTACATTTTAAAAAATAATAAAATTCTATAGTATCTTACTCTAAACATTAGAGGGAAAATAAATAAAAAAATAATGAAAAACTTTTAACAAAGGAAAATCAAGAAAATACTTGTGTATCAAATTTGCAACAACATGCAATTGTAATCCTTATGAGATATTGATATATGCTTTAACACCAACTTTTGGCTATGTAACAAATTTGATACACGATGCAGCGAAGGCTTAACTATCAAAAGCCGACAAGTTAGATTTTTGCTGCTAACCATAAACGACCAAACTCCAATTAGTCGGTTTTTTTACCCTACTTACTAGAAATAATTCTCACAATTATGTACATCACTTTATCGATTTCAAATTTGAAATTAAATTGACGGTTGAGGCATTTGGCGAGTATGTATTGATTATTAGTAATTGTTTTTAAAATAATGCTGGGAACAGAGCGAATGGTGCACTGAAACAACTTATGGCAAATAAAAACTGACAGCGAAAGCTAAACTGGCAGTACACAACGGAATCCCGGTCCCAACCCTAATGTATGGAAGAGAAGCATGGAATTGGAAAAAGAAAGATGTAAGTAGACTGAAAGCAGTCGAAAGAATGCAATAAGCAAGAAAGGTGTGTTGAGATGGTTTGGGCATGTGAATCGAATGAGTGAAGAAAGAACACTAAAACAAATTTATGAGGCAAATGTAATTGGGAATAGAAGCAGAGGAAAACAGAAGAAAACATGCTCATTAGCATACTTAAGTAAATGCTTGAAAGTATTCAGGACAGTAGTCGAAAGAATCGGCGATTGTGAGGCAAATAATGTTCTCAAAGACAGATTGGTGTGGCGTTCTATTCTCTCTTCCTACCTTTACGGAGAAGCGGCAGGATGGTGCTTAAAAGGGTTTAAATATAACGAGTTAACTATGTTGTATAGATAATTTTAACTCCGCTTTTAAATTTATAAGAAGTATTAATTGCAATAATTTAAATAAAATAAAAGATAATTTTTATCAATCCAGTATCCGACCGGATATTAAAATTAAGGTCGAAAATCGGATAGTTACCGGATATCCGTTTTATCTCTAATATTTTTTTTTATATCCGATTTTATTCGGGGTTTTCACATGAAATTGGACGAGTTACAAACCAAATTGGACGCTTTTTGGACGTTTTACACAACAATATGTAACGTTACATTGTATATCATAAAAAAGTTAATATTTCAAAAATATATATATATTCAAAGTAGTATTGAAAATCTTGTCTGAAAATTTGAGTACACATCGCGCCGACAGACTATGACAGCGCGCCGCCACGCAGGCTTGCCAACTTGACGACTATCGCACTTGCTAGTCTTAAGGCTCAGTATTCGTTAATTCGCAACTTAATTTTCTCTAAATCCAGGTAATATTTTACCTGATTGATTTTTTTTAAACACCGTTTTTACATTTAAAAAAATGTTTTTCTTCGATTTAATTATGTGGTTTTGAAAGAAAAGAGAAAGGTAAGGAGTTTTTAAAAAAACGTAAAAATATTTTTTTCTTATATATTCTAAAAAACATCCAATATAAATAGTTGTGATTTTTTTATTTGCAAAAAAAAATCGATTTCATACTATTTCTGTGAGCCTAAGCAGCTCATTATTAGAAATAGGTATCAAATTGTGGTAAAATGGATTCGAACTGAGAAACTTTGACTCAAGAGTCCGCGACACTAACCACGAGACCACAACCCGACACTATTTGATTTGTAAAACGTCCAATTTGGTTTGTAATGCGTCCAATTTGAAGTGCCAACCCTGTATTATAATTTACTTACATATATCGCCCACTCCTTTCAAGAACGTCATAAATCAAAAAACTTGATTTTTCAGGAGAACATTTTTAAAGTTTAAAAATATAACACAATTTATTAAAAATAAATATCAAGCCACTTATTGAACTTTTTATTGTGCAACAGATCTTTTTATGTAAAACCTGAAGGTTTTTTTTCCATTTGAAAAATATTAAGTATATTTAAAAAAATAATCAAACAATACCTTTTCTTCAAAATACAAAAACAAGATTTTCTGCCTTGTAGCGAGTAAATATTAAGTTTAAAATATGCCGCTTTTGCTGGGATATAGTAAATTTTCTTGGCATTCCGAAAATATGCACAACTGAAAATTGACAATTTTTGATTTATGACGTTCTTGAAAGGAGTGAGCGATATATATTCTGTAAAAAAAGCAAACACACGGATCGACTACCTTAAAGCCATTATAAATTTAAGTCTAGAAGCAGTCAAAGTTATCTATACTACGTAGTTAAATCTGTATCTTTTAACTGTGATTCCACGTCTCCTAGTCTTCGTAGACAAAAAGGTCCTAGAAAGAACTCCTTGTCTATTTTCTGTCCCAATTTTCATAGCATTCGTTTCAGTATTCAGTATTCCCGGCGTAACGGTCGTAGCGAGACGTCATCGTTGTACAATATAAAAAGAGCCTCTGCCTGAAAAATTACTACGATGTTTTTTTCACGAGTTTTCATTTTAATTTCAGGTAAATACGATATTATTAATAATTAAAATAAACATTTGACGCCATAACTCTGTTTGAATTACATAGATATAAAACATATCTTACATCAACTTCATTATAATGTCAAATTAAAGTTATTTTGTAACTTTCATTTGACAAAAATTCAATAGATAAAAATAGATAAAAGTCATTTTTAAACGTCCATTTGACATATTTTTATATTAAAAATAAGAAAGATAAAAGTTATTTTATAACTTCGATTTGATAACTTTTTATATTAAAAATAAGATAGACAAAACTTATTTTTAAACTTCCTATTGACACATTTTTATATTAAAAATAAGAAAGATAAAAGTTATTTTGTATTGACAATTTCCTATATTAAAAATAAGATAAATAAAATAGATAAAAGTTATTTTTTAACTTTGATTTCACAAATTTTTATATTAAAAATAAGATAGATAAAAATAGGTAAAAGTTATTTTGTAACTTTGATTTGATAAATTTTCATTTTAAAAATAAGGTAGGTAAAAATATATTATTTATATTCAAAGCATTTACTTTGTGGTCAAACATTTTAATTGATATTAGTAATGTTAGTAAATAACCACTCACCGACTACTTCTGTCTACCGGTTTCGAGACGTACCCGTCTCTTCGTCAGGACATACACTACAATTTAACAATCATGCGAACAACACTACACCACACCCACTTAGTACTATTCACATACACTATCACTACACATGCAAAACATGCTGAGCGAGTTGTTAGACCCACCATGCTTTTGGGAAACTCAGTTTCCCAAAAGCATGGTGGGACTAACAACTCGCTCTGCATGTTTTGCATGTGTAGTGATAGTGTATGTGAATAGTACTAAGTGGGTGTGGTGTAGTGTTGTTCGCATGATTGTTAAATTGTAGTGTATGTCCTGACGAAGAGACGGGTACGTCTCGAAACCGGTAGACAGAAGTAGTCGGTGAGTGGTTATTTACTAACATTACTAATATCAATTAGGTAAAAATAGATTAAAGTTATTCAAAATTAATAATTTGGTTTCAAAAGATCGACAACTGATGATAAAATAGGTTCTTTATTATGTTCTTCAATAGTAAAACAAATATTTATCTTTTAATATATTTACCTACGACTACTATTGATTAAGAAGAGAAAAAGGAAAAAAACAATGCCAAGGGAAGTCGAGGTTGCATATCCGTACTCGAACAAGCTTGCGTAATTAACCAACGAGTCTCTCAAGGTATAAACAAGAAGTATTTTTTTAAACGCATACCTTGGTTTGCATATTCGTCTTCTTTAGCCTCATCCACAACAAAATGGTGCATAGGGCACTGCATCAGACTGATTCAATGTTGAGTTGATCATTATTTATATGAAGACATGGTGATCAGTCTTAAGCCAACCAGCCCAGGGTAATGAATATTAGAGTGAAAAAAAAATATTTTGATCCTCCCTGGGAATTGAACCCGGGACCTCCATATGGTAGCCAAACATACTAACCACTAAACTATGAAGGCGAACAGGTTTGTAAACTTCATAATAAAACTCAAACTTTGTTTTTGACCACTTTTATTTTTTGTACCATTATATTATATTTGATACTTCAAGGATGGATACGTTCATATCCATCCCTGAAGAAGACAAGGTACTGTACTGGCCAGTTACTCTACAATCTACCCTACATTGGAAAAAAATGGATTTGAAAAAAAAACATTTTTGTCATTTAATAAAAATAATTTATTTATTTATTTCAGCTTTCCTGTATTTAGTCAACACCTTGATCACCGTCTCCGCTCTTCGTAAGTCCAAACCATTTTTATTAATATCTTTTTGGATATTTTCCTTTATTTAAGAGTCAACACACACACACACACACACACACACACACACACACATATCGCACACTCCTTTCAAGAACGTCATAAATCAAAAAACTTGATTTTTCAGGAGAACGTTTTTAAAGTTTAAAAATATTATACAATGTATTAAAAATAAATATCAAGCCATTAATTGAACTTTTTACTGTGCAACAGATTTTTTAGGTAAAACCTGATGGTTTTTTCTCCATTTGAAAAATATAAAGTAGGTATATTTAAAAAAATAATTAAACAATACATTTTCTTAAAAATGCAAAAACAACATTTTCTGCCCTGTAGCGGGTAAATATTAAGTTAAAAATATGCCGCTTTTGCTGGGATATAGTACATTTTCTGGACATTCCGAAAACATGCAGAACTGAAAATTGACGATTTTTGATTTATGACGTTCTTGAAAGGAGTGAGCGATATATGTACACTATGAAATCCGCTTTTATTTAGTATATTTAATCCGTTTTGGGTGTTTTAAAAGTAACGCTCTACTGTTCTTAGAAATGATAAGTACGAGTATGTTCGTGTCTTCTTTAAATCCGGAAACATTCGTTTTACAACGTGACAATCGATATTCCGCGACTCCTTCTGCGATGTAACTTCCAAGAAAATGATTCAGCTCACATGCAACTAGCTATGTGGATAATATAAATATATTAACAAAAAAATATCGACTTGTACTCGCAAACATAGAATTCAGTACAACATTTTAAGTGTGTCCAAATTTCTAGTAAAATTCTAGTGATTCAAGCAATGCTTCGAAATTGAACCATATATCGTTAGCGTAAAGGCAAAGGGGTATATCTGTCTCAGACCAAATTTTATAGGAGAGCAAAAACAAACTTGTAAAATTAAAATAACTCATTTGTTTTATGTATTTTTATATATACATATCTTTACAAAACGAAATAAGTATATTATTTATTGATTCGGCATTAACTTTGTGGAATGACATGATTATTTTAATTAAATTAAACACTTGAATAATCCACTGAATTGAGTTTTATTTTTAATTACGACTAGTTTCGAAAACGACAATTGTTTTCATCTTCTGGTACAAATTAAAACTAACGAATAAAAATATATTTAGGTGTATATATAGGTTAATAAATATAGGTATTATCAATGTTTCCTTTTACAAAAAATGTTGTTCCTTAACCCCCCTACCTATATTTACTAACCTATATATACACCTAAATATATTTTTATTCGTTAGTTTTAATTTGTACCAGCAGATGAAAACAATTGTCGTTTTCGAAACTAGTCGTAAATAAAAATAAAACTCAATTCAGTGGATTATTCGAGTGTTTAATTTAATTTATAAATAAGTATTGCAACTACAGCTATATCCTTTTGCCAGATTATAGAATACACCATTTTAGACATTTTGTGGAACAAACTTAGAAAATGAAAAATTTGACACATATACTCCTTTGCCATTACACTTCTGATACATGGAAGTGGTTGTCATTCAAACGGTAATGTTACACGTGTGTAAAGTGAACTCTTAACCAGCCAATGATTGTTAATTCCCAGAATTCCATATTCTTTACCATCTACGTTGAGATGTAAAAAAAAGAGTAGAAATTAAATACATATTTTTGCGAAAAATCTTTAATTCCTTTGGGAATCGTACCCGGGATCCTGAGTTTAGTGGCCAAACGCGCTAACCCCTTTACTACGGAGGCTGTCACAAATATTACCCATTGGTTACTATTATTTGATATTACGATTATAGGTAACCCATCCAATAACGCTCGGAAAATGTTATCATTACCAAGTCGCTCAAATGGCGTCATGATATTCTTGCATTTCAGTTTATTTCGATGGTAAATTATGTATCAGCGTCTCTCAAACCTACAACCATCTCGACTGTCGTGTTTAAATATTTTTTTATGATTATTTTCCCCCGCTAGGTTCCACCATCACAGTTTAAGGGTAGTGGTTAGCAAGCAATGCTCTCTGTTTTGCATTTCACAATGTATTATAATTACAAGTACAAAAATTATGTAAATTAATACAAAAAAAGATCCCAAACGGGCGAGGTCTGTGTGTGGTTAAACATTATAATTTAGGCTATAATGTGAGTGGATCAAAAAACAAAGTCTTTTATTTCTCAAATAATATATCAATATGATCCACAAAGTTAATGCTTTCAATATTCAAAACATGTAATAAAGGGCAATGAAAAGTTACAAAAGATATCAGAAATACAAATAGATTAAAAGTGCCAATATAAACCACCGTTATATTTTTAGTCCGCCTCCGTAGTGTAATGGTCAGCACGCTCGGCTACCGTTCTGGAGGTCCCGGGTTCGATTCCCAGGGGGGTTAAAATAAATATAAGTGATTTTTTCACTGTCATATTTATTCAACATTACCCTGGACTGGTACCTGAAGCGGAAGCCTGATCACCTTTCCTTCATGTGTAAATGATCAAGATAACACTGCATTTATATGACGCAGTGCCCTATGCACCATTGGGATGCGGATAAGGGTTTTATTATTATTAAGTTATTAATATAAACCACAAATTATTGATTTTAACAACAAAAAAATGAATAAGATGAAAATGAAAAAAGTTGACAAATAAGTATGTACTATAGAAGTTATAAGTTTTGAGGTTACTTAGATCTGTTTTTTAATAAATAATTTAAGCAAAATTGTAAATCGAGACAAATTAAGATAATTAGTGTATATCGTATTTTAATATTTGTGGAATGAATTAAACAGTTTAGGAGCCATGAAAAATGAGCGTCCTGCGCGAGTCTGGATTTGAAAAAAGGGATTTCTAATCAATTAAGTTTATGAAAAGTTTTACTGTAAATAAAATGCATACAAGGATCTACAAAGGCTAATAATAATCATCTTTGGATTATTTATTTAACCTAGTACCGAAGATGGTTGATATTTTAAGTAATTATTTAAAAACAGAGGATTTTCCTAAAATACTGAATTTGTTTTTCGCTCAAACGAGGCTGAAATTATTTACGAAAACATTTTGTAAAACAAAATTAATGTTTCGAAATGAATGTCTCGTTTATTTTATATTTTTTTCGGAGCTGGTAAAAACAGCCCGCAGCTAAAACAACCCCGGCGTAAAGTTACTTACTTATGTATATTATTTATTTATCTCGAATTCAAAGTGGAAACAAGAAATAAATTTACGAAACAATACGAAATTAGAATCTAATTAAAAGTATATCGCGTATTTATTTACACCAGTCAAAAATATCTAATGAATTACGAATTTTATGAAAAAATATATATTATTAGATTAAAACCAATATTTTTAGCTTTTCCACTTTATTTTTATTTGACCAGCGACCGGGTTTCGTCGTTACCGACATCATCAGACTGGTGATGTCGGTAACGACGAAACCCGGTCGCTGGTCAAATAAAAATAAGGTGGAAAAGCTAAAAATATTGGTTTTAATCTAATAATATATTTACAACATTTTGAGTGTGTCCAAATACTTGTTCACAAAATCTGGATTATCTCCAATTACAGGAGTTATTTTCATATTATTTTTTGACATCTCATCAAAGATCATCACTCATCTCATCAAAGATGATCACTTAAACCAGCCTATGACGGTCGTAAGCCCCGTAAATGCCCAGACTTCCATATTCTTCTTCATCTTTGATGAGATGTCAAAAAATAATATGAAAATAACTCCTGTAATTGGAGATAATCCAGATTTTGTGAACAAGTATTTGGACACACTCAAAATGTTGTAAAAATTGTCTAAATTGGTTCATATATATAGAACTTCCAAGAATTTGAGTAGTGTGGTTGTCAATAATGGGTAGAATTGGTGAATGTTACACGTGTGTAAAGTGATCACTTAAACCAGCCTATGACGGTCGTAAGCCCCGTAAATGCCCAGACTTCCATATTCTTCTTCATCTTTGATGAGATGTCAAAAAATAATATAATAATATATATATTTTTTCATAAAATTCGTAATTCATTCGATATTTTTGACTGGTGTAAATAAATACGCGATATACTTATACGCGGAAAAGCTAAAAATATTGGTTTTAATCTAATTTATTAAAATGCAATTCCATCACGAAGTGTCAGTGGATAATATAAATCTAGAAAAAATATATATTTGAAGATGGCTTTTCAAGATGGCGCCCGTTGACGACTTCGGTTTTTAAATTGCCTGCTCCCATAAACCAAGGAAAAACAAAATAATTACATGCTAATAGTGTGACAGAAAAGTAACAGTCACATCTCTATTCCACATGCAAGTCGGTTTCATGTAAAACTTGAAGAAACTTCATAAAATTTTCTTGGTTGTAGAAAAATTATGTGGAATGCTTCGAAAAACAAGTCACAATAGATTTTAAGAGATGGTAGTATTTGCCATGTAAAATTTAAATTAAATATCTGTATTTTATTGGATTTGTTGTAATATCCGCGGTCCGTTGTCAATATCTTCTTTATTAACAACATTTTGAGTGTGTTCAAATACTTAGTCATCACAAATCTGGATTATCTCCAATTATAGGAGTTATTTCATATTTCTCTTTCATCTATGTTGAAATGTCAAAAAATAATCTTCCCTATTCTCCAATACGAAGTGGACACTTATGTATGTATATTGACGCTGAAGAAGCTTTTCCGCAATGTCGAGTCTGTCGAGATTTGGGTCTATTGAATGATCCTCGTAATCTGGATTGCTAACCCACGTGTCCATTATCCATGTGGTAAGTCGTAAAATAAGCGCTATTCCTAAACCGTGCATTTCCATATCTAGCCTCGGGTCCAAACGCAATATAAAACGTATCTTCTACTTTGAAACATAAGTTTGATTTTTCTATACTGATTCTAGCTTTAACAAACACTGATATAAACGAATAAAATGATAGTCGACTCTCCGCCATTAATCTCCGAGGTTCGCGTGTCGTCGAACCAATTCTATTTGATGTCACCCCACCTCGAGCCAACAGCCGCTATCAGTGAACATTTTTTACGTCAAATTTCCCGCTTTTTCGACATAATCCGATACATCTCGCCGGTTATGACGACATTAAATACGAGGGATCACGCCACCGCCCAGCCCTATCGCCAGAAACCATCAACCGATGATCGATATTGTCTCAAAATCGATCAGCACTACATTTTTACTTGCTATTCCGGCATGGAAAACCTCAGTGAGGGCACATTATCGTAATCTGTAATTTGTAATTATATCTCTTCTTCGTCATGAGCCCTCTGTCCTCCGCTGCTGGATATAGGCCATTTCCGTATCCTTCCATTTCCTTCTGTCGGTTGCTGTTGCAGCCAGTTTCTACCCCCACAGCGTAATTATGTATGTGGTAATAAAAAAATCTATATTTACATATACATGCACCGACTGGTAATTCGATTGATTAACCGACTAGGCCTTACCGCTAGAAACCGTCAACCAATGACCGATATTGTCCCATAATTGATGAACACTCCACTTTGATTATCTATTCTTCATTGGTCCTGTCGGGTCCCCCTAACGTTGACGATCACTCGGGAGAAACCTTGTCTGTCCTGGGCAGCAGGAAACAGCTCCTCCACACCTCTCATCCCGGTCCACTCTGGAATGTTCCGAAGCCAGGAAAGCTGCCTTCTTCCAACCCCTCTCCGACCCTCAATCTTCCCTTTTATGACCAATTGTAGGATGGCATACTTTACTTGCTATTCTTTAATTATACAGAGATGCATCGATCGCTGATTCGATCGATTAAACGATTATTCGTCATTTTTTTAACCGATTATGAAAGCTACTGCCACAATCCCAGGTCCGGTATAGAAACTTTTGGTTTCCATTCAGACTCATTCATTAAAAAAATCAATCAATTATATCGGTATTTTTGTGCATACTACGAAACAAAATATTCAAAAATTCATAGATATTTTTTTTTTTGACATCTCATCAAAGATGAAGAAGAATATGGAAGTCTGGGCATTTACGGTCGTCAGCCCCGTAAATGCTCAGACTTCCACATTCTTCTTCATCTTTGATGAGATGTCAAAAAATAAGATGAAAATATCTCCTGTAATTGGAGATTATCCAGATTTTGTGAACAAGTATTTGAACACACTCAAAATGTTGTATTAAAAAATACAATAAAAAATTAAACCAATTCTACATATAAAAAGTTAAACCAATTCTAAATTTCAATTTCCCTCATTATTTATGGGTAAACTTTAAGAATCTTTTTATTTATTTATTTTCGCCGTTATTTATTGTGCTCATTTAAAATTGCTTTTATTTTATTCAGGAGAAAATGCATTTCATAAATCTTTTTGAGATTTTTTCTTAGTTCAACAGGGCTTTTACAAATATTGTATATTTTTCAAAAGTGTATTCTGTACATTGTTTTATCGGTCATTAATCTTCCACGCTTTGTATACCAGAAACGCTCTCGTTTAATGAATTGAAACTCATTTCAATACGACGTAAAAATGTTCATTAAATAAACACTCCGAGTCGCGTACCCAACTGGAAACGCAGATAATCACTAACCAGGAATATAAAACACCTATTCTATCTTTTAGCCACGGAAGTACATTGAAACCTGTCCCACCGCATGCCCAAATCTGATACAGAAGCATCTAAGCTTCCTGACAGATCTGTTCTTACAAAGCAATTTGTTTTTTGAACTAAGTTGCGAAATTGATTGAAAATGTGAAACAATATAAATTTGTATCCCGATTTTACTGTGAATCTACATTTAAAAGCTTTCAATATACCTGTCACTACCAATCTAAATAAATACAAGTTTGTAAATCCGTCACCAAATTTTCTAGAAGTACCCCGGTGTAGGCAGTGAAAGGGATTAGTATTTAGTTCAATTAGTCAGCTAGATCCGATTCCGACCCGACGTTGGCCGGTACACAAACGCCCACAACCCCGACCAGCACAGCAGACAGACACGGTATAGTGCAAAGACATTTACAGAAAATGGTCAGTCATCGCATTTCCACTCAACCATTATTCATCGACCACGGTGTACAGCAAAACATACAAAATACTAATAACCAATAACGCAGATTAATATTTTAGGTGGACCAGAAATTAAGGGTGAATAATCGTTAGCCCGCAACTTATTTTTTTTTAAATCCGGTAACATTTAACATACATAATTGAATTTTTTGCTTAAAACACCGTTTTTGTATTGAAAAATCCTTTTTCCTCGAAAAAAATATGATTTTGAAAAGAAAAGAATTATTGAAAGGTAATGAGCTAAAAACGGAGTGTCCACCTCCGTAGTGTAATGGTCAGCACGCTCGGCTACCGTTCTGGAGGTCCCGGGTTCGATTCCCAGGGGGGTATAAATAAATAAGTGATTTTTTTCACTCTAATATTTATTCAATATTACCCTGGCCTAGTACCTGAAGCGGAGGGCTGATCACTTTTCCTTCGCGTGTTTACGTTCAAGATAACACTGTGTTTATATAATGCAGTGCCCTATGCACCATTGGGGTGTGAATAAGGGTTTGAAATGAAAAAATGTAGCTAAAAAAATATGAAAATATTTTTTCAAATTTATATTTTCAAAAAAAGGTTTTTTTTATAAAAAAAAATTAAGTTACAAGAGATTGTATTTAATAATTTTATTTTATTTTCTAGACATCTCTACTTTACAATCTTAAAATTAATTATGCTGATCTCTCCAATAAAGAGACTAAGCTCTTGTGCTTGGGGAGGGACTTACACTTATTATTTATTGTTCATGTTTGTGGGTGATATAATTTATTTCTAACTGTTTTTTTTTAAATCTTGTGTGTTTTTTTTCCTTCGATTGACATGTGTATTCCATTCGCTCCATTCGCTCCACGATGGTGAATGGATAACGAGAGAATGACTAAGAAAATGTATGTGGCGAATGTGACCGGGAGAACGGAACGAGGACGGCCGAAAAAGACTTGGCACGAACAGATCAATTAGAACCTAAAATCTGGTGGTGTCAAAAGTCTGCGTAATTAGAGGGCATGTATGACTAGATGTATGGTTGTGAAGGAGGCGAGGAGTGTATGTCAGGACAGAAGAGTGTGCCGTTCAATCCTCTCTGCCTACCGTGCGGGGAAATGGCGTGATGGTAGAAGTAGTAGTAGTAGTAATATATATTATTTTTTTAAATGTGTACGGATACATCGCTCACTCCTTTCAAAAACGTCATAAATCAAAAATCGTCAATTTTCAGTTGTGCATGTTTTCGGAATGCCCAGAAAATGTACTATATCCCAGCAAAAGCGGCATATTTTTAACATAATATTTACCCGCTACAGGGCAGAAAGTGTTGTTTTTCCATTTTGAAAAAAAGGTATTGTTTAATTATTTTTTTAAATATACTAAGTATTTTTTAAATGGAGAAAAAACCTTCAGGTTTTACCTAAAAAGATCTGTTGCACAGTAAAAAGCTCAATAAGGCTTGATATTTATTTTTAATACATATCATTATGTTTTTAAACTTAAACGTTCTCCTGAAAAATCAAGTTTTTTTTTATATATGACGTTCTTGAAAGGAGTGAGTGACATGTCTGGTCTCCAGCGTAGCCAGTCGCTTGCTGAGTTCTATGTTTGCTAGTGCCTCCTTAAAAATAACTTTTAGTTTCTTCAACACAACGAATATCCCGTAAAACGTAAAAGGGGATATCGGAACTTTATTGCATACCAAATTTGTTTTCAAATGCATTTTATGTAATTCGGTCGGCTCTCTGCCGAGCGATTCAACCCGTCATAATATCTAGGTTCCTACCTGCCATTTATGGGTGTTTATTGGTGCTTTACCCAGCGGTTTCCGGCTTTTCCTGAATTTCCTCAACGAATACGATAATACGGATATTTTTCCATTTTCTTTAACGCGCTCCCTTCATTCCGACACAATAATACCTGATACTAACACGCTTTTTAGAGCAGGCCACGAATAAAAATGTTCAAGAATTATACTGAAATTATTTTTGGATGGAGATTTGCTTCTATTTATTTTCAATTTCGATTCCGGAGGAAAGTTAACGTTGTTACTACGTTTTTTAAGACACCTTAATGGCGAATGTGGTTGGTAATAGAAGTAGAGAAAGACCGTGGAAAACTTGGCATGATTAAGTATTTCAAATATTTGGGCGTGCCATAACCCGCAAAGCCTCTATTTTTTTAAAGGCTTGTCTTTTTTTTATTTGTATACATTTATTTCAATCATAATTTTTACATATTTAGATAATTTTTTTTACTGAGACCCACCAAACCTTGTGTGTCTTGTCGGTGGAATTCTTTTTTTAATGCATTTTTTTTTGTTTTTAACGATTTTAACCTAATATACACATAAAAAAGAGAGAAAAATTTAGAATATAAACATTTTACAATTTTCATAAAATTAACTCTTGATCATTTACCCATTCCTTTATTTTGCCTGCAGGTAGGATAGTAAGGATAGGGAAGGTAAATGTGAAAAATACGTCAGAAAACAGCCAGACCAAAATAAAATAAATATTTCTTGAATTTATTTTGCGCTTGTCGGGAATCGAATCCGCGATGCCAGCTTCGCAGTCGAGCGTCTACCCGACTACGCCACGGCGCTTGTCCAATATAATTGCGCCGGCACAATCACAATAATTGGCGGGTATGTATGAGGAGATGCATGAATGTGGAAGGGGCGAAGATTATTTACAAACACAGAGTGGTGGGGCGTTCTACTCTCTCTGACTACCCTTGTAGGCAGAGAGAGGCGTAATTTAAACCTACCTATTTAGATAATTTAACTAACCTAAATAGTTAGTCCGCCTCCGTAGTGCAATGGTCAGCATGCTCGCCTACCGTTCTGGAGGTCCCGGGTTCGATTCCCAGGGGTGTTTAATAAATATAAGTGATTTTTTCACTGTAATATTTATTCAATATTACACTGGACTGGTACCTGAAGCGGAGGGCTGATCACCTTTCCTTCATGTGTAATCGATCGAGATAACACTGCGTTTATATGAAGCAGTGCCCTATGCACCATTGCGGTGCGGTAAGGGATTTATTATTATTTATTTATTTAATAGTTACGTTTAAAATATAATGTACGATGCATACTAAGGGGTCAGTTTCGACCCCAGAGACTTGACATAATATTTATTTACGATTATTCAAATGTGCCCGTAAATGCTGATATGAGGAAGCTGTTTTCCTTTTAAATCCCAAACCTTTTTGGAGAGTATGAATAATTTTCCTCAGCTTCCCATCGCGTATCCCGCATTTACAAATAAACATGGCGGACACAATTTTTGTGGATAATGCGAGATCAAATAAGGACAATGGGGTCTTATCCCGGATATTATTCTTGTCTTATTTCCCAGCGGAAGATGGCGACATTTAAATAGTTGACAAGAAACACGCTAACCTGGTTGCGTTTCCATGAGATGTCTTCCTATGCTCCTTCCATGCGTTTCATCTAAATGACGAGGCGATTGGTTCTTTATTTTGATAGTATCCAAATCCTTGTTCACAAATCGCTCACTCCTTTGAAGAAAGTCATATATCAGAAATTAAAATTTTCCGTTGTGCGTGTTTTCGGAATGCCTAGAAAATGTACTATATCCCAGCAAAAGCGGCATATTTTTAACTTAATATTTACCCGCTACAGGGCAGAATGTGTTTTTTTGTATTTTGAAGAAAAGGTATTGTTTAATTATTTTTTTAAATATACTTAATATATTTAAAATGGAGAAAAAACATTCAGGTTTTACCATTCAGGTTCTGTTTCACAGTAAAAAGTTCAATAAGTGGCTTGATATTTATTTTTAATACATTTTATTCTATTTTTAATCTTTAAAAACGATCTCCTGAAAAATCAAGTTTTTTTATTTATCACGTTATTGAAAGGAGTAAGCGAAATGTAAACATATTATAATAAAAATTTTAGTAGTGTGGTAAATAATTCAATCATAGGTATAATTGCGAATGAACGTTACACGTGTGTAAAGTGATCACTTTACACACGAAATCACAAAATTCCAATGTATTTATATAGGTTTCGGGACACCCGTTACTCGTAAGAGAGCACTGTGTTCCTGCACAGCTTTATTCATTTAAAGGCGTGTTCAAAATTCAGCATAGATATAGATTTTCAATCACGTGACGAAGCGATTCCCTTGCTAGGATTCCAGATTCCAGACAGTCGCGAATTTGATGTGCATCAATTTACCGTCATACCGTCACCAATACGTAGTCGGCACTTGAATAAAACATAAGGTGGCACGATGCGACATAAATCCGCCATACTCGCGGGTCTGGTAGTAGTCGAGTCTAGTCATCGTGCCACCTTGTGTTTTGTGCTAGCGACAAGCCGAAATGTATAAACATAATTTTGTAAACAATGGATAATTTTTTTTTGATATCTCAACATACAGTGGTGGCCAAATGTATTAGGCACCCCCTACAGAATTGGTTTGTCTTTAAATACTGCGCCTCTTGGAATTCTCGCAATCATTTCGGATTGTATCGTATTTTGATGGATTTTACCTACTACTTATTACCTGCTATCCCGACCTACGACAGTTAGGGGCGTGGTTTATTAAAAACTCTTTTTACTAATTTCAAGGGCCAGTTTTATATGTGAAACATTGCTCTCCAGTTATTTTAATCAGTGAAAAGGTGTAATTTTTTTTGCACTTTTCATTTAAGCCTTCATTATATTAAATATATGAAAATGCCAAAAAATGTGATTAGAGTGAAACTGAGCATTCTCAAATAATTTTACTGAATTCAAGAAAATTATGTAATATATATATATATATATATATATATATATATATATATATATATATATATATATATATATATATATATATATATATATATATATATATATATATATATAATAAATAAAACCCTTATCCGCACCTCAATGGTGCATAGGGCACTGCGTCATATAAACGCAGTGTTATCTTGATCGTTTACACATGAAGGAAAGGTGATCAGCCCTCCGCTCCGGTCCAGGGTAATATTGAATAAATATGACAGTGAAAAAATCACTAATATTTATTTTACCCCCCTTGGGAATCGAACCCGGGACCTCTAGAACGGTAGCCGAGCATGCTGACCATTATTACACTACGGAGGCGGAGCAAAAAAAAAAAAAAAAAAAAAATATATATATATATATACATATATATATATATATATATATATATATATATATATATATATATATATATATATATATATATATATATATATATATATATATATATATATATATATATATATGTATACATATAAAGTAAATTTTTAAATCGATCGAAATTATGAAAGTGCTTCAAACTTAGATTCAAACTAACAAGGGATACTTGCGAAGAAACTGCATTAAGCCGCTTCGACTTTATCACGAAGATAAACGAATACATAATATTTTTCCAATAATCCTGAAGAGGTCGTTATGAATTTACTTCTCCGATAACTTCTACAACATGCAGTTTCCTTTGTGTCCGCTGCTGCAGGCCCCAGTGCCTCCTCCACTTCAGATACCGGGGCTAATTGGTCATTCATTTCGTATTCACGACACTACTTTGTCGGGAGAAATTTCGAAAAGAAATTTCAAATTTACCCCCTTTCGTAATTCAATAATAATTTCATTATTATGAAGCTCGCCGGAGCCATAGAGCGGTGGACCTTGCATTTTATGCACTTTTTCTTGCGCTGGAATTACTGTGAAAAGGTAACGAGTTAACTACGCCAGTGGTAGGCAAACGTATTAGCAAAATATGCACTATATGACTAATATACCCAGACTTCCATATTCTTCAATAAAAAAAAAAACTGTGTTTCTTAATTGAAATTGGTAATCATGTTTGCAGGAGTCTCTTAGTATGAAATAAATAATAAAAAAATCGGGAAGAATCTTGCGTACATTTAAATAAGAGCCTCTTCGAAATAAAATTTGTGTCGGGTTGTGGTCCCGTGGTTAGTGTCGCGGACTCTTGAGTCAGAATTTTTCGGTTCAATCCCACTCTAACTCTTATAATGAGCCGCTTAGGCTCACGGAAATAGTATGAAATTGACGTATTTTTGTAAATAATAAAATCGAAAATATTTTATCTTAAAAAAAAAAATCAAAAAGCTTAATTAACTCAACCATAGATGCTGCCGAGAACTCACATACGAAAGAACGTATAATTTATAGTAGTAGTTACATATATACACGGGTTCCAAAAGTAGTTGTCAATCATGGTTATAATGGTGTATCTTACTCACGTATAAAGTTATCACTTTAACCAGCCTATCACAGGTCGTAGGGCCTGTAAATACCTTATACTTCAGTTGTAGGAAATTTAATTTCATACAAGTTTACTCGTTACCAGCGCCCTTGTGGTAGTATTTTAAAATGGCGCAATATAAATCATACGAATTTATTAATATTATTATAACGCAACAAGGTAAGAGTGCCGAAATACTTGATTTAGACTACCAATATGATCCCTTCTTGTAACAACTGAAAAATTTCAAATATCCTAGCGATTGGGATATATGGTATACTCAAGCCTTGAATACCGTAGTGAGCTTATAAGATGAAAATTTTCCTCTTGTAGAAATGTCTCTCGCGGTTTTAAATCAACTCTCTTCTTCTTCGCAAGTCCGCATTATTCATAGCTTCGCTCGGAATGCACGTAGGTGAGCAGTGCGCACTTCCCATACTAGGAAAGATAACGATGCTTTATGGCTACCGCGAAACAGAATGCATGCTGTAGATGCATTACTATCCCGTTATGTGCTCCTTGTTCTTCTGCTCTCCGGGTTCTATGCGCATATGGAAAATGCATCTTATTTTGGAAACCTTATAGAATTATTATAGGTATAAATAATGCATTTATCACTGTGTACTTATTTTATTTTATTTAATTTGAAAATTTGATTTTTATTTTATTTAATTTTGTCCGCCTCCGTAGTGTAATGGTCAGCACGCTCGGCTACCGTTCTGGAGGTCCTGGGTTCGATTCCCACGGGGGTACAATAAATATAAGTGATTTCTTCACTGTAATATTTATTTAATATTACCCTGGACTGGTACCTGAAGCGGAGGGCTGATCACCTTTCCTTCATGTGTAAACGATCAAGATAACACTGCGTTTATATGAAGCAGTGCCCTATGCACCATTTGGTGCGGAAAAGGGTGTGTATTAATTTGAAAAATTACAGAACAGTTACATGAATACTTTTATGTACAATAAAAATTTAATAATTTGGACAAAAATTTAATAATTTGTAAATACATAATTGGTACGATTCCAGTACCAAAACTTCACATTTGTAATTTAATATAAATACCTGGAAGAGGGACGGGAGGTAGGAAAAGGGGAAAAGCGAAAAATCAAAGCTGAAGTCAAAGATAAATTATTATGTAAAAATAGGGACACACCTCGATATGAATATCGACTTGCTATGTAAGCGATCTAAGTGCTAGAAATTTCTAGTAGAACATATTAAAATTCCAATATTCATCATTGACCAATTTTGATGAATGATTAATATAGGAACCTTGTTTAGACTTTATTCTACTCGTGCGAAGCGCTAAGGTGTTAGTTGTCCTACTTGAATATTTTACTTATAATTTCTGATATAACTCTGAAATAAATAGTTTTACATTTTGACATCTTTACATTGATGAAGAAGAATATGGAAGTCGTCTGTGTTGAGACGTCAATATTGTAAAAATAACTCTTAAGCGGAGAAACCCTGATTTGTGAACAAGGAACAAGAATGGAAGTCAGGGTATTCTTACTTCCATATTCTTCATCTAAGTTGATATATCAATTTTTTTAAATCATGTTTACGAGTCTGTGTATGAGAGTGTGTGTGTTAATTACATAAGTGCCCGTAAATATTTTTATTATGAAAATATCAAAATGGCGGACGAAGTCGCGCAAGATTTTCATAGTTTTTTATTGATTTATTTACGGCATTACTGCCTTTTACAAAAAATATGAGAATATTACAAAGAAAATAATAATAAATGATATATAATTTTTTGAAATAAAAATAATGAAAAAAGAAAAGATAAGTACAGGTAATAAAAAATGCAAAACTTGGTGAGAAAAAATGTAAAAAAATTGGTACAAATTAGGGAAGCTAATACCTAATCACCATAAAATTCATTGCAAGAGATCCAAAAAGTGCTCTAAATTTTGACCTAAAGATATTCGGCTGTCCAAACTCAAAACACAGTAAGTGACATTTTTTTGTAGTACGTTTTTTTTTTGCATTTTTGGACTACGTAGATTCTACTTAGTCCAAAAATGCAAAAAATGTCCCTTCCTGTGTTTTAAGTTTGGATAGCCGAATTAATTGATGTGCTAAAAATATCAACCGTATTTATTGCCATTTCTTAGAATTCTCGGAATAGGGGAGAACATATGGTTTTGCGAAATTCGCGTTTTTTCACCACGTCACACACTTATTCGAAAGTTTCTGTAAGCTACAGTTGATCAGTTTACATAAGTTTTGTCACGTACCGGACAGATTTCACCATTTTTCTCCTCATTCTAATATCCGAATAATATATCAACCCCCGCGGGTATTTTCATCGTTAAGGGGCGCTGCGAGTATTTTTTTATCATAACTCTTTGCTTACGCATGATACAATTTTTTCAATTCAAATTAGCGTTTCAAAAACCTAATTTCACGCCTTACAAATCAAAATGGACGTTTAACAAATCAAAGTCGTTATATTGTATTTTATAAAAACTTTATTTTTTTTGAAGACATATGTTCATATTAGTACAGGATATACCATCATGTGTGAATACCTGCCCACATTTTTTATTCTTAAGACTTGCAAGTGCATTAGTCGTCAAGTTGGTAAGTCTGCGCGTCGCGCTGTCGTAGTCTGCGCGCGATGTGCACTGAAGTTTTCAGACAAGATTTTCAATACTACTTTGAATCATGTGCACTAATTTGAATATATATTTTAAAATTCCAAGTTTTCATATAAAATAAATATTTATATTTTACTCTTATTTATAGGGCTTTTTTATGTAACGCGTTGGAACGGCGTTCCGGCACCTTTAATCCCGGATAATTAAAAAAAACAATTATTGGAAACAATGTTTGCTATAACGTAATTACAATCTTTATTTATATAATTACTTAAAATGATAAATTATTTTAATGCATATTTAAATGATTTTTTATTATATTTTTTTATAAAAAGGTTTACATGAAGTGAGTTCCGGGACCTTTTTTGTTAAAAAAAAGGCCCTGTGTATTTTTAAAATGAAGCCAAATAAAAATGCCGCACAAAAAAGTAGATTGCCATTGATCTAATTTCATTTACGTACCACTATAATTTTTTTAAATGTATTATTTAAAAAATACCATACTAAAGGTCGGAATATAAGAAAATATAGAGAAATACGGATTTAAAAATATTTAATACATGTGTTAATCGCAAGTAAGGAGTTTATTTTTAGATATTTATGAAAATGCTGCGTTGTGACGACCCTTAAACATACTTTATTCAATTTTAAACTGAATCTGGATGCGCGTCACATAAAACTCCTCGTCCAAATTATACGTCAATATCGTTCTCCAGAAATAGTATATTTCATGGAATATAAATATTTTTTATATATTTGTCTGTTAATAGAGGAATGGTTTAAAAGCATAATCGAAAGTAATCACCACATGACATCTAACGTATTTTTAACCAAACAACTTGATTCGCGATTCCTTCATCGTGGCGATAGATAGTGGCGGAAATCTCTTAATGGATTTTTCTCACACTGTTGGTTTATTAGCTGATAAATTCATATGAAAAATCGCAAGACTATCGGTAACACTCTTATTGAAATCCGTAGAGAAGTAAGGGAGATGAAGGTAAACATTAGATATTTTAATAAAACGAAAAACGGACACCGCTATACGTCATCAAATTTTACGTCATCGGGTGTGTTATGTGGCGTATCCCTTTATGTATCTGCTTTAGAGAGTTGTAATAGTTTATTTTAATAAAAATTAAACACATTGAATAATCCACTTAATTGAGTTTTATTTTTATTTACGACTAGTTTCGAAAACGACAATTGTTTTCATCTTCTGGTACAAATTAAAACTAATTAGTTAGTTTTAATTTGTACCAGAAGATGAAAACAATCGTCGTTTTCGAAACTAGTCGTAAATAAAAATAAAACTCAATTAAGTGGATTATTCAAGTGTTTAATTTTTATTAAAATAATCATATCATTCCACAAAGTTAATGCCGAATCAATAAATAATATAGCTGTAATAGTAGTAGTGTGGATACGTTTCTGTGACGTCTTTCGTTGCCAACTTACGAAAACGACGTATTTACGAAGGCGAATTTTGCAAAAGAAAATGATGAATGAAAATATTGATTATATCGGCTGTTATAAACACAAACCGAGTCTTACACAATCTTTTATAGGTTGAGTATGTTAAATTGATCCCGTCTAAAAATGATCCATTGTTCAATGTAATTCATAGATATATTTTTTGGTAGAATATTCATTTTCGATGGTAGAATATTCATTTTCGTAAAATATTACTACTTCTAACGCGCTTAACTGTAATATTATATAAATATAAATATTATAAAACCCTTACCGCACCCCAATGGTGCCTAGGGCACTGCTTCATATAAACGCAGTGTTATCTCGATCGATTACACATGAAGGAAAGGTGATCAGCCCTCCACTTCAGGTACCAGTCCAGTGTAATATTGAATAAATATTAGAGTGAAAAAATCACTTATATTTATTAAACCCCCCCTGGGAATCGAACCCGGGACCTCCAGAACGGTAGCCGAGCATGCTGACCATTACACTACGGAGGCGGACAAAATATTATATGATGCATGTTTATTCTTGGAAAAATAAAAAAATAAAAATCAAGTCGAAGTTTTGCTTTCCTTTGGGTACAGACAGCGTCAGATTGCCTGGTCAGATTTGTCGCACATCGGGGCTCGGGTCTATCAGGGTTGTATAGCCATCGAACACACTTTTAACACATTTAAATATATATATATATATATATATATATATATATATATATATATATATATATATATATATATATATATATACATATATATATATATATATATATATATATATATATATATATACATATATATTTATATATATATGTATATATATGTATATATATATATATATATATATATATATATAACGTGGTAATATTTTTCTTTATAAATTGGGTGTAAATAATATGTAAAGTGGGTGTATAATAATAAAATAAACAATGTGTTGCTTTGTAATTAAAGAAACGACAATAAAAGTTTATTCTTAATTAATCTTTATAATAATTTTTATATCTATCTATCTATCTATCTGATTCTGACAGTTAATAATATTATCGGAAGTCTTTTGTTTTATTCTGAGCGACGCATGCGACATCTGGTGGTAGAACTGTTTTATGTAGGTACTGTTTGTAAGTACTTAATAAAATGTATAGGTAGGTACCTAGTTATTTTATTACATATATATATATATATATATATATATATATATATATATATATATATATATATATATATATATATATATATATATATATATATATATATATATATATATATATATATATATATATATATATATATATATATATATATATATATATACATATATATATATATATATATATGTATATTTATGTATATATATATATATATATATATATATATATATATATATATATATATATATATATACATATATATATATATATATATATATATATATATATATATATATATATATATATATATATATATACTTTTATTTAACCATATACGATCCCTATGTGGAGCATATTGAGTCCACAAACTGTCCCTAGGCCTTTCTGTCGACCGCCAGCTCCATTGCATCCTCAAAACTTAAGTTTTTTTTACCTAAACTATCTCCAAGGTAATAACTAATTTCAGTTTTATTTTCACAGAATACGGAGAAATACTGTTTGTAATTTTGACTCAGAAGCATCCTTACCACAAGAGCGTAGCTGGCCGACTCAAAGATAGCATTGTGAGTCAAGTGCGAGATGAACAAAAGGTATACGATTCTAACCACCTTTCCCCCTCAACTCCTTACCGGATCCTACTGTCTTGTTCTCCTTATTTTTATCAATTACACATTTTCCAAAAATACTTAATATTATAATTATTTGTTCATTCATAGTGCAACTCATTGTGTTTTGTTTTTTGTTCATCTTTTTTTCATTTATACTTATGTGAACTATCTGCCCTCAAATTTCAAAATGCTGTATAATGTTCAAACTTCGATGAGTTTCGCTAGTCTATTCTTTGTTGGTTAGAATATATTGCTTCTTAGTCTTAGCCTACCTACCAATGTACATTTATTCTGTTCAAGAAGTTTGATAAATAATGATAAATATTTTTTATCAAATTCATTTGCTATTTTACAATATGTATTTCATAAATTGAGTCAGCAGTCACTTTGTGGTAATGTCTATAAAAAACATTTAAATTTTAATTATTAAGGCCTTACTCGCAGACACAGAATTCAGAAAGGCTGCCAGTTGCAAATTTCTCCCGATAATCCATGCTGCATGGACCGAAACAGATGATAATCGGATGGTGCGACATCAGGGGAGTAGGGCGGGTGTGACAGAACCTCCCAGCCGAAGGAGTTTATCTGTTCTTTTACCACTTTGGCAACATGCGGGCGCGTGTTGTCGTGCAGAATGAGAATCGACTCGTGTCTGGCTGCGTATTCTGGACGTTTTTCTTCAATTGCTGTTTTCAGTTTGATCATTTGCTGCTTGTAAACCTCTGCTGTGACTGTTTGGCCTGCTTTGAGAAGCTCGAAAAAAATTACTCCCTGCTGATCCCACCAAATGCAAAGCATCGTTTTTGAGCCGTGAATGTTGCGTTTTGCAATGCTGGCTTCAGCAGGGAGTGGCTGACCTGGCTGGCAGATGACTTTGCGGCGTTTGGGGTTGTCGAAGAAGATCCATTTCTCATCGCTGGTGATGACGCGATGCAAAAAACCTTTTCTGTGATGACGTTGCAAGAGTGAATCACACATGCAAAGTCGCCTTTCCATATCTCTCTCCTTCAGAGCATACGGGACCCAGTTTCCTTGCCGATGAACAAGGCCCATAGCCTTAATTTTGAGGCGGTTTGAGGCAGTTGAAAGTGCCACGTGGGTGTTCGAGGCAGCGGGGCACAGGAAAACAAAAAAAAAACGAAAGGAATCTATTTAAATCACAGAGAAATATTAAATTTTTATAAACGGCATGAACTAATTCAACCCCCTATTATTTTGATACCCATTTTTTTTTTTTTTTAAATACATAAAAATAAAATAAAAATAATAAAAACTTATTTTTTCAATGCAAAAACAGTATTTTAATTTTAAAAAATTAAGTATGTCAAATGTTACCTGGGTTTAAAGAAAGTTAGTTGCGATTTATCGTATGTTGGGTATTTTAAGAAAAAAGTGGTAATTATACCATCATTTCTTAAAATCTATTTTTAATTTAGTTAATAGTGAGGAGGAATTAAATTTAAGAGTTTTAAAATCGAATTCAAGAGTTGCCCTTGGGATGTTGAAGGGGCAAGCTTCATATATTGTGGTATATTAATCCGCTTTATGTTTATAATCTTTCATGAAATTATTCCAGGCCAAACCAACCGTTGTGTTCTCAAGCACTCCAGGAAGCTGGACCATATTGCCACAAATCCACAACCTGTATGAGAACTATTACAGTTCTCACAAGTGGGTGGTGTTCTGCGAGGACCACACCACGCTGAGAGTCAAACTGCTGCGTCAAATTTTGGATGAATACGATCACAAAGATGTTAGTACCTACTTTGATAATTTGTTGTTTAAAAATATTTTTACGTAATGTAATGTTAACATATTGTTTGCGGGAAATGCTTAAAAGTCTTTTACATACTGTTGGTAGAGAACTGGAGACGCTTATAAGCGTTCTATGTGTTTACTTTTGGTACAGTGCGAGAAGCCGGAAAAAGTTTTACAGATAGTAATTGGTTTATGTATTAATTTTTAAATCAAACACAGATTTTTTGAGTCTACTAAGTTGTATTTTATTAACAAAACAATTTTTTATGTGTTTTTGTTAATAAAATACAACTTAGTAGACTCAAAACATCTGTGTTTGATTTAAAAATTAATACATAAATTAAAATGGAGTTCTACAAATTAAATGCCAAATCAACAAATAGATAGTAATTGGGGTTTGCGGTTACTTGTGATTAGTATACGACCCTAATAAGTAAACTAATTACGGTCAGGTTGATGAAAAAACTGCACGCCAATAATGTGTTAAAAAGTAAAGTAAATATAGATTTTTCATTTTATTCCAGAAGGGTCTCATATGAGGCTTATTTGTATTTGAAAGAGTATAAAATGGAATTATTATATTTTTATGAAAATGTTAATTAATGGTTATGATAATACATATTAATAAACATGTATAGGTGTAATAAAATGCATTTCTTTGTTCCAATATGAGAAAACAGTGCAAATAATTTGAATAATGTTGCAATTTATTGAACAAATGATAAAAATATTAGAAATAAACAGATTTTATATGAGTGAATCTTCAAAACACTCTGGGCGCAATGGTTTGCAAATGTAACAAGTTTTCTTCCTACACCCGCTATGGTGGCATTTTGATCAAGCAAGTCTTAACACATTGTAGTCGGGCGCTTCGAACAATAGACTCTAGCCTATAGCGGGTGTTTTTCGCGATTAGCGCAAAAATATATCGCTTTCTTAAAATTGACACAATTTCTAAACCAAATAATATTTTCGATTGAAATTTTCAAAGAAATCATATTTGACATTTGATCATCAAAAATAAATTATAATCATAATTTTCAATTAAGTAATCCGTATTTCACAATTTTAGAAGCATTGTAAACTATAAAAAATAGTCTTCCCCTCCGAGGTATCATTCCCTATACAATGCTAATATATTCAAATAATAACATACCAAACAGTAAACAAAACAGCGCGAGCGGTATGAAAAATAGTCCAATACGTGAAATGGCTCAAACTAAACTTGAGATTGAGATCGCATAAAAACTCTAGATTTCTGGGGATGCCTTTACAAGCGACACACTAGCCAATCTGGACAAGACATCTCAAATAACGTCAACAGACTATCGCCTAGCACCCAGGTAGCAGATTACCCTTCAACGCGTTTTATTTCACGCTGATAACAAACCCGTATATTGGCGTTTCCCGCTGATAACCGACAATCGACAAAAACGGCATTTGCCGTGTCCCGCAGTTGACCGACAGTCCGCGAAAAACGGCAAATGCCGTGTCCCGCCGACAACGTGTTAAAGTAATTTACTGTAAACATATTTTAAGATAAGTAATTTTTTAACAATTTGGCAGCACTTTTGACTTGGTCTTATATGGGAGCTGAATATAGGAGAGGGTTATGTTTTTGTCTGTTCATTTACCTAAATATTATTTGATTACAAATCGCTCATTCCTTTCAACAACAGTTGTGCATGTTTTCGGAATGTCCAAAAAATGTTCTATATCCCAGCAAAAGCGGCATATTTTTATTTAATATTTACCCGCTACAGGGCAGAAAGTGTTGTTTTTGCATTTTGAAGAAAAGGTATTGTTTAATTATTTTTTTAAATATACTAAATATTTTTCAAATGGAGAAAAAACTATCAGGTTTTATCTAAAACGATTTGTTGCACAGTAAAAAGTGTAACAAGTGGCTTGATATTTATTTCTAATACATTGTAATATATTTTTAAACTTTACAAACGTTCTCCTAAAAATCTGATTTTTTTGATTTATGACGTTCTTGAAAGGAGTGAGCGATATGTACAATAACTTGTTTTATTTCTGTTTCAGGATATTTGGCTCGGACATGGGTTAAGAGACGTTGAACCGACTATTATCCACCATTTTGCCTTAGCTCAAGATGATTTTTTGTTTCCGAATTTTGCTTCTGGATTCGCTATGAGTATGGGCCTCTTACAGACGTAAGTTCTATGTATTGAATGATTATATTACTATTATTAATTATATTTTTAAGATAAAATAAGAAACGCCAGGATCAGGGATATATGCGAGATCGAAGATGTTGTTAGGTGGGGAAGGCAACGAAGGAGTCAATGGTACGCGCATGTGAGAAGAATGGAATCCAGACTCCCCCACATCGCACTGTAAGGCCAACCTCATGGTAGACAACTCCTGGGCAGACCACCAATGAGATGGGTCGATAGCTGGGAATCGACATTGCAGGAGGCTAATAATCCCTCGTAAAAACAGGCCACGAGGCCTACAACAAAATGAAGACGAAGAAGAAGATTAATATTTAAAGCATTTACTTTGTGGTTTATCGTTTTTACAAGAATGTTAGTATATAACCACTGAAATTTTGCCTACCTAAATTTTGAGATGCACTTGTCTTTTCGTCAGAACAATCACTACTGCAGCATGTAAACAATGCTACATGTCACTACCGTTACTAATTTTCCTTATAGTACAGTATTCAATTAACGTTGATAATTCAATATTTGTCTACACCCACATTAGACCCTGACCTATTTTGACTAACAATGTTAGTGCTTGTCAGACCTCGGCCTTTGGTGCACGTTCTTCTAGAATCCTTAGTGCATGTTGGTCCTCAGGTCGACCGAAACACATGTGATTAACATTTTGTGTAGTTGTAAGTATTTGAATCGTGCTATGGTAGTAACGTGTAGTATTGTTTGCATGCTGGTATAGTGATTATTCTAATGAAAATTAAATCGGTGAGCGACTATGTACCAACATTTTTGTAAAAAAAGTCAATTATAAATGTCAAGATTATATTACTATTTGTAACAGAAATTTTTTTTTCATTACAGTGTTAACATACTGCGTGAGTCAAACAAAACGGAGGACATTTCTGAGTTTTCCATTGACCCTTCGTATGAATTAGCGAAGTACTTTTTCCATGATGGATCTGGAATTCACCTAACTCATCGGAAAGAGTTCTGCGTCATATCTGCTGCATTCTGTGCCACATATCCAAAAACCTATGAATCTTGTGTAAGCATATATTGTTTAAAAATTATCTAACTAATTAACCATCACTCTGCTTCTCTGCAGGAGTAGGCAAAGGGAATAGAACACCACACCAATCCATCTTTGCAAACAATCTTCGCCTCTTTCACATTCATGCCTCACAAATACCCGCTGACCTAACCACTTTCACGTATTTGAAATACTTGATAATGCCAAGTTTTCCTCAGTCTTCCTCTGCTTCTATCACTAATGGCATTCACCTCATAAATTTGTTTTACTGTTTTTTCTTCACTCATTTGATTCACTATCCAAAAACATCTCAACATACCTTTGTTAATTTTATCAATAGTGCTTTTCATTCTTTCCCTACATCATATAAATAAACATTCATATTTAAAAATACATAAATAACATATTCAAACATCTATCATACATCGTTTTTCAACATATTCGTCTAAAAGATTGCATTTCGACTGCATTCAGTCAGCAGTGGATGTCTTGGGTGGCGAAAACCTGATGCCTTGCAAAAGAAGCAAGCTTGATGGCGGCTCTCGGAAGGCATGCGAGGCACATGGCCTAGCCAACTAAATAAGTTTTCTTGATGACCGTTGTGACCATGGGTTTCTGCTTCCTATGCTTTATTTCTTTATTTCTCACAAACTCAAACCACCGCATGCCTAAAATTGTTTCCAGGCATCTATTCTCAAAGCCGAGTATGTATATGATTGCTCTGGGCCCTTGTAATGTGCCATGTCTAACAGCTGTATAAGAAAATAGGAGTTATGCATAAAGTGACCATTCGTCCCGTTTTCAACGGGACCGTCCCGTTTTTAGATAGCCTGTCCCGTTGTCCCCAAGTAAAGTTTCAGGATGTCAAAATGTCCCGTTTTCAAAAAACGCGGTAACAATTTTTTTTTAAAGTGGAAAAAATCGACGATAGTTTGTAGAATAGCTGTTTCATATAACTTTGCTGAACAAATCCTAGCTTGATTTCGGTGCATATGGCTACAGCGGGTGGCTGGTGGGTGAGTCATGTGCAAAGACTGACTAATTTATATAAAGACCGCCGACTCTTTATATAAATAATAAAACAACATAATTTTTTCGTGTTTATATTATTTATTCCTCTTATTTTTTTAACAACATTCCTTTTCTTTTTATTAATACATAAAAACTATGAAAAAATACATGTTTTCTTGAATATACATGCTATTACGTAAAAAATGGCACATGTCACGTTTTGAGGACAAAAATAAATGGTCAGTTTAGTTATGCAGCATTTATATTGTACATACTTGGTCCAAAAGTCCAAATGCCTTCCATATATGATGAAATTACTGAAGCAATATTTGAATAATGGCAAATCTAAATGCATATGTACACTTTTATTCATATAAATTATTTTTTCTTTTAGGGAAATCCAGTGCCATTAGAAAATCTATTTTTTGCTGTGAAAACGTATCATGAGTTTCACGAAACCAGAGTTCGAGTTGTTAAAAGGACGTGGGGAAAATACTTGCCTTATTTAATCTTTGTCAGCGACCAAAATGGTAAAAAAATATGCAATGTTTACATTTTTTATAGCAAATTTATGTATTCTCAACTTACAATGATTAAAGAAAACACTTGTTTTTTACCACTCGAGTTTTATTATAGACTACATGTTTCAGAAGTTAAACTTCCATCATTCAGGTCTGTATAATAACTAAAATATAAAATATAAAATTGTTCTATAAATAAGGAGAGGGGAAAGTAAAGGGAAAGGGTTAGTCAAGGGGCGGAGTTTGAAAACAAAGGAAAAATGAAAATTTAGAAATCCAAAAAAACCTAAATTCTAATAATAATTTATTAAATAATATATTGTTTCAAAATTCTTCACCGTTGCTTTCCATTTTTCCTTTGTTTTCAAACTCCGCCCCTTGACTAACCCTTTCCCTTTACTTTCCCCTTTCCTTATTTATAGAACAATTTTATATTTTATATTTTAGTTATTATACAGACCTGAATGATGGAAGTTTAACTTCTGAAACATGTAGTCTATAATAAAACTCAAGTGGTAAAAAACAAGTGTTTTCTTTAATCATTGTAACATGTCTTACCACAAAGTTAATGCCGAAACAATAAATAAAATATTCTCAACTTAATAAATGCATATAATACCTATATTGATAAGTATTTTGGTGCCATTCATTATTATTAAACTAACTGGCAAACCATCATCCCGCTTCTCCACAGGAGTATCCAGAGAAGACAGAACGACACCACTCCGTCTATGCAAACATTATTTATCTCTTACACATTTGTGCATCCCCTTTACATACCTTCCAATTTTTCCATTATTGATCGTGACAAATTTTACTTGTTTCTCCTCTGCTTCCATTTCCAACTTTATTCACCTCTATATTTCTTTTCTTTCTTCATTCATTTGTTCCACATGTCCAAACCATCTCCTTAATTTTATCCATAATGCTTATCAAACATTGTTTTGTCAAACATTTATTTGTCTAAGTGACCACATTTTGGCTACATTCATTCTACTTTCATTCAACAACTTCATACTTCACTTTCATACATTTGGGTTGGTACCAGGACTCGTCAGGCACTGCTAGTTTATTATTGAAATGGTAACAAATCAGCTTATTTACTCTTTTTTTAGATTCTTTTGTGCCTACTGTAAATTTAGGAGTTCCTAACACTGATAGAGGACATTGTGCCAAAACTCTTGCCATTATAGATTACTTATCAAAAAACCTGGAAACATATCCTACGATACAGTGGCTTGTCATTGCGGATGATGATACTTTATTAAGGTAAAGAATATTTTTAATTACTCGAAATTCAAAACGGCAGAAGTGAATTTTCAATAAAATAATATTCATCAAACACACATTGTTTTATGTATTCTGACCTTTTTATGAATATCCTTTTTTAACCGTATATAACATTAAAAGTATGCCCTTCTTTTTACACGCGAGTGTTTTTGCCTAGAATTTTCACTCATGAATTACATGAAATTATAGTAACTTTAAACATAAAGAGTTAATCCACTCACAAGTAGGCATAGGCTATGAAAATTATAAAGTTGAAGCCTGAGTAAGGACATGATAAACGATGTTACATAAGCCGTAGCTAGATTTCAGAGTCACTTGGACGTTAGGTAATTCAAAAACTTATTTTTACATTTTATTCTTCATTAATTATGAACTCCAATCTTTCGATCATAGATCACACAACTATTCGCTCAGTAGATCTGAGAACACGCTTTTGACTGCGTGTCATTTGTCGCAAGCTCAGTATTATTTTCACAGATAATATTTATATGAATACAACCAAGTTTTTTTTTCAAATGTCCCCTTCAGAACATGCATTATTTTTAGATACTTTGGGTGAGAAAGTTTAAATGTCATTCAGAAATATAATATATCTACGTATAAAGTCATCTATTATTTTTTCAGATCAATGGGATACTAATCCTTTACAGTTTATAACAGCTTTATGATTTTTTTCAGTGTCGCTCGCCTGAGTGAAATAATCCCTTGTTTCGGAAGTAAGCAAGTGGCTCTTGGAGAAAGATACGGTTACAATCTTTGGAAAGGAAAAATGGGATATGACTACCTCACTGGCGGGGGAGGATTCGTTCTGAGTATTGACTTGCTACCTAAACTCGCTAACTGTACCTGTCCGTCCATATCATCACCAGATGACATGTGGTTGGGAATATGCTTGGATAGACTTAAAGTGCGCCTTATACATTCCCCACTATTTCATCAGGTATTTTAATTGATATATCAAACCAATTTTATTTTATTTAATCTCAAATGAAGATTATACATGTTGCACTAGATGTGCGTTCACGAGAGTCTTTAACATCACTATCTGTCAAAATGCCTAGGTGTTTTTTTTTATATTCTTACATATATTACATTACTTTCATACGAAATATGTTACATAAAGAAAACATATATTAAAAGCAGCAGAAAGGGGAAAAATTGAGGCATTTGAAATGTGGTGTTGGAGGCGCATGCTCTAAATCCCATGGATAGCTAGATGCACCAACGCGTCCATTCGTCAGGAGTTGCACATGGATGGCTTGATTCTGGCCAGTGTCTGTACACAACAGAGTTCAGTTCTTTGGACGCGTTGCATGTGGCAATTAGGATAGCCTGGAATGACTGGTTGTGATTAGTAGCCTGGAAAGGAAGATCCCCACATGATGTACCAATAAAGTTAAGACAGCAGCAAGCACCTCGGTGGTTGGAGCGCTACGTGCAGCGCAGTCAAGGGATAACTGGAGAAGAGTCATTGCTTTGACAAGAGTCACAACCCTCAGTAATGGGGAGTAAGAGGGAGAAGAACATATTTTATATTTTGCAGTATTTTAAAATATTTTATTACAACATTATGCTGGATATGAGCAACAATCCATTAACATAAACATTATTTTTTTTTTAATTTCTAGGGTCGCCCAATGGACTACCCATCTGAGTACCTGGCTCCTCACCGTCCTGTTTCCTTCCACAAGCACTGGATGATAAATCCGGATGATGTATACGACCAGTGGTTTCGAAAAGATGACTCTAAATTTGTTGATAGTTTCATGGGAAACAAATTAAGACATATTGAATTATAATACATATATTTTTTTATATTGTTTAAGAATTTTACATATCTTTAATTATAAGTGAATTTATCAATTTTAAAAAATTATAATAATAAAAAGTTTATATAATACATTAATTTTTAAATTTTGAATTTTAATTAAATAATAAGCATGAAAGTAATGTAATCAGTACTTTGCAAAGCCAAACAAATTCAAAGTGAACATAAATCCAACATAAATCAATAATTACAGGCGAGAAAAAGATGCCCTGCATCTATCTTAGCCTAATGGACTGACTGGAGCATTTGTCGTAATGTAACGTCGTAACATCGCCCCGACTATGGATGGAGCCCTCGGCTCGCTGTACTGACTATATGAATGCTCGCATCGTAACGTGTTACGTTACGACGAAGTGGCTCCGGTCAGTCACCATCATAATGTTTATAACATAACATATCAAGTTTGTAATGATAGGTTAGGTTTTATTTTCCCTAATTTTTGACAGATTTATAATAGTAGGTTAAAATTGGTGTGTGGCATTTTCTTACACGCCTTTTACAGAGTGCCATTTATGATGTATGTTACAGGGGTTTATTATTTAAAAATCTGATAAATTAATATTTTTAAAAATCACAACATAATTGATGCTCTGATTATTGAAATGTAAAGAGAAATAAGGGAGATAAAAAGACCAAACTCTAGTCATTTGAATATAATAAAAACGAAATTCCTGACGCCATCAAGTGTGACATCATCTGCAGTTTTACCTGAAATGTATATGAAACCTTTTGCCATGGATCATTTGTTTACAGCATGCCAGCCAGCCCATTTGTCAAGTTACGAGTCGTGTATCATCCTTTGAAAAAAATATTTCCTTACAATTTGAGAACCGAATAATGATATTTCGCCGTCCTTCTGAACAGGACCTTATTTTGAAAATAATACAACTATCCCCGTAGATACAACTGTCGATCGTTGAGTAACTAGGTACTTGTCCACGTTTATATCAAATATTGTCTATGGTACTGATTACAATTTTATAGTCTATGGTTTTTGACGTCGCCGGCGTTCCATATTTAATCAGAATTCGAACGCGAAATTATATCTTTAAATTTGATGTAAATAACAGTACGGGAATTCTTTACCTTGTTTCGACAATAACAAGTATTGCATTCTGTTAAATAAAAAATATTTCCCGCTGTAAAAGACACTGTTTAATTTACTATTTAAATGTTTAACTCATGAGTGACATTTGCGAAGCTGGCACGAGAGAACACGTAAATTATGGAATGGCTTTCGGTAGTGCTAATAAATGCGGTCGTTCTTTTGTCGCTCGAGACTTCGGGTGTAACGAGCATAGGAGAAATTATTTACGCGATAAATGCCGGCGGGGACTCGCATACCGATAGTTACGGGGTGCGATATGAACGAGACCCCCTCCAGGGAAAGGTCGGAACGGCGTCCGACTACGGGAAACAGCTGCTCATGATCGGAAGAGTCAACCCCAACGACCAGATATTATTCCAGACCGAAAGGTACCACCACAGCACCTTCGGGTACGACATTCCCGCGAATTCCGACGGCGATTACGTGTTAGTTCTCAAATTCAGCGAAGTTTACTTCAACGCTCCGAATATGAAGGTGTTCGACGTAGTTCTGAACGGGGATCACACTATCGTGGCGGATCTCGACATTTACGATAAAGTTGGACGCGGAGTCGCGCACGAAGAATATATACCTTATAGCATAAGTAAAGGCAAGCTGTATTATAACGAGGAAGAGTCTGACATTCGCGGGGGGAAGATTCGCGTGGAGTTTATCAAAGGGTACCGCGATAATCCTAAGATAAACGCGATGTACGTCGTGCGGGGGAAGTTGGAGCACGTTCCCAAGCTGCCTCAGTTGCTGCCGGAGCTGGAGGTGGACGAGGTGAAGGAGGAGAGTGAGGAGAAGGTCTCTAAGAACCGGCGGCCCAGCGGCCCCAAGCAGCCAGATCCGTACTCGATGGACGACACTTCCATCATGCTTCCCGTGTTTGTGGCCATCGGCGCCTTCATCCCTCTGCTCTTCTGCCTGTGCAAGCTGTGATCCCCACTCTCTGTGATTCCATGACAACCATGTTTGCAATTATACCGATAGTATCAGTACTATTTATCTAGTCTCACACTTGTTTTGACTCCAGTGGACTTTTGATTTACCGGAACATACATTTTTAAAAATCATGATTAAATCCAGTCAACATTTAATAAATAAATAAAACTTTTTAAAATAATGCTTTTATTTAGTAATTTTATATTGTTTTATTTACAAAATTTTAGTGTAGTGAAAGACAAAAATAGTTTTTCACTTTTTAGTGTAGTGTTTATTCATTTATATCAATGCATCTTAAATATCATTTTATCATCTTATAACCCTTATTCGCACCTAATGGTGCATAGGCACTGTATTATATACAAGCACTGTTATTTTGATGACTAATTTTATAAAGGGATCAGTTATACGCTTTGGGCACCATTCTAGGAAGAAATTATATCAATATTATATTGAAATATCTCAGGATCTTAGACTCAGCTGCCAAATGCACTAACCGCTGCACTATGAAGGAGGACAGATATTTAACAATTTACAAATGTAAAAAGAATACTTAACTATTTAAGTATGTTGTAAAAATTTACATTGGTAAGTGCGGTTTTAAAATAATACACAAGTATGCAAAATTTCATACTTCATCAAGAACAGTAAATCAAAATGGCAACCATTTTTTGAATTGATGAATGGTCTTTTTTTAAATAGTTCATTTTATTTGTATACATGATACAATTTTTTTCTTGAGAGAATACAGTGCCTTGGCTGAAATTTGATCACCCAAATGTTGTCTTGGATTAATCATTTTCTGAACTGGAATTCCATACGGAAGTCAACACTTTCACTACGCAGTGAAGATAACAATGAATTTTATTTCGAATGACTGACATTTTGAAACCAGATGTCAGTTGGTAAGTTATTAATACCGAAAAGAAAATCAATTGATACTTATCAGCTTTAAGTACTTGACGTGTTATCTTGTCTATGTAATTTCTCCCCTAGCTAAATTATAACTGGTAAATTGAGAGTCTACTGTTAATAGCTACAATCGTCTTTACAGATAAGATGTCCTACCATAATGTTATGTCCTTCAATCTTTGCGTAGTCACCTATTATTTTATGACAATATAGTTGTGTTTAGTCTTTCTACCTATGACATGGAAAAGGTATAATAAAAATAATGTAACAAAACAAATGCAGTAAAACCTCAATATAACAGACTAATTGAGTGGAAGAGGTGTCCGTTTAAGCAGAAAATCCGTTATATAAAAATAGGTTTAAAATAAATAAAAAACTTTTTTTGAAAATTGTATTTAGATATGAATAAACAATACAAAATACAAACAAAATTCTATTTATTGTCTTTGGACACTCGTCGTGAAGTGATGTTGGTGTTTGATATCGAGGCGCTTACTTTCAGTTATTCTGCTTTGAAAAAGGAATCAAGTTTTGTTTCCACATTTGAAGTTTGCTATTTTTTTTTATATAATCAAGTGAAATTACAAAAATGCGTATAATATAGTTGAAATTCCTCATCTGAAGAACAGTCAATAAATGTTATTAGATCATCGAGATGTGACCTTACCACTTCATGGCCGCTAAAAAATTGTTTACATGCGGCGACACTTTAAGCGTCTATTATAATATTAACAGGACTTTTAAAATTTTTATTACATTTGACCGAATTTTTTTCCATTAAATATAGGTCTGTTATATCGAGGTTTTACTGTACTGATATTATTTATTTATTTGTGTTATAAATATTATAACGAGGGGTTATTTGGTAACCTGTATGCTATATTAACACATTGTTTACGGCATGCACATATTTGTGCGTTTCAGAAAGCTTATTTTGCGGGGGTGTGCACATTTTTTTGCGTTTCGGTTACCTTCAACTTCATATACAAAAAAACGACTAATTGTCTTGCCTTGCTGTGTACTGAATGGGTGTCACTGTAATACAAAAAATATGACTCTTCTGTTATCATTCTTTCGAAATGATCTAATATCGCCCGGGTCAAATCACATTTCTTTAACAAACTTCACCGTAACCAATGTGTTAAATATGCAAAAACAAAATTGCATGGCTCCGAATATTTAACTACTGATCCTCAGTGGAAAATATTCACATCTTTTTTACCCCATAAATGTATTTACCTCACTCTAAAATAGGGTATAACCATCCGACCAAAAAACATAACTTCAAGCAGATACAAATTGTACCGCAAACGATTCCAAAATAACCAAGAATTGAAATAGCGGGCTGATTTTGCCGAATCTAAAAGTCAGGAATGATAAAGAAGAGATCATGTTTTGACATTGATTCTTGAAAATTTTCCATTGATAAAAAAACCATGGAATGAGAACTTTGTATATATCATTGAAATTTAAAGTTTCTTTGCTTTTCCATTTATCAATATGGAAACAAATTCTTCAAAAGATGCCGCCATCTTGAATCTGTTAGCTAAAATGAGTTATGACATAAAATGTCTTCAAAGTGTTGTTAATTCTTAGCAGAGAGGTGGGGGCAAATTATGTGTTTAATATTATCAGACAAGCTTCTGGATAGCCCCAATGAATAGGGTATTTTCACATTTATTCCTAATTAATTTGTTTTAAGTCATGGCATAATTAATGGGTACTATGCATATCATACTTTATATAAGGGAGATCAAAGGAATCCATCTGTCTACAATTTATATATTGGGAATACAAACATGTCATGATGTCATTGATCTAAAAATAATAATTTTGCCATTCTAAATCTTGCGGTTATGATAACAACAGCACATGTGATAACCACATGAGCGCTGCAGAAAAATGTAAAAATCCTTAAATAACATGACAAATATATCTACATGAAGTTATGCATAAGCAATGATGCAATTAAAGGATTTTTAAAAGCACAAATAATCTTTAAAAATAACCTGTTATGTGTATTTTGTCCAATATTCCTCCTAACTGAAAATACCCTATTTAGACTATCTCCACACCTGCAGGAAATTAAATCAGTAATTAGTTTTAAGTATAACCAGAACTGGCATATGTAGGTCAGGCCTGCAAAGCCGTGTCATAAATCCACAAGAAGTAATAAAAATTAATGTACATTTAATCGTCACATGTGTGTAGCTGCCCATTTGAAAGAATGTACCTCTGGATGCACATTATTTAATTAGGCATTGATTTTCCGCAAGTGTGCAGCTACGCTTACTGGAAATGTATTTTATATGTTCTTACTCTGTCTTTCCAACTAAATTATGGTTTAGTAATTAAATTTGGTAATTTTTTAAAATCATTTTTATAATTTTTCTCCTTTTTTAAATGTTTATATAAAATGTTACTTTATTCCAATTTATATGGTAGACTTCTAGAATTGTTTAAATAGTTTGAACCGTCCTTTAAATGTTTATGACATAAGCATTGTATTTTTTTTTAATAATGATAATTGCATAATTTGTGGTGATAGTAAATTCAAATCTGTGGACGATATACACAGATAAAAATTTTTAAAAGTATGTACTTGTCAAATTGCCTTATAGAATCGGGCTTTATTGGAATTTCTTGTAATGTAATATTTTCTCAAATGTTCACCTTATACTTTTCAAACATCTCTTTAATGAGGTCACACTTCTGGTATGCAATTCAATATGTTTTATGTATCATTTTTATATTTGCTTTTGATTACAAACCAGCTGTATAAATTTTGCTTACACTATGGCTATATATTATCTATTGACTATATCGACAGCTGAAAGAAAAGCGTAGCTATCTGAACTTTGTCATTTTAAGATAATTCAAAATTTCTCCATCCTGATTTTTGCTTTAAATATATTAACCCAAGTACTTTAACACATTGTTGGCGGGCGGTTTTTCATCAACTCCGACCCTAATTAGTATACTAATTAGGGTCGTATACTAATCGCAAGTAACCGCAAACCCAACTCCGATCTGTACAATTTTTTTCGACGTTTTGTAGCAAAAGTAAGCAAAAAGAACACTTATAAGCGTCTCCTGCTCTCTACCAACAGAATGTTAAAGATGCTTTTAAGCATTTCCCGCAAACAATGTGTTAATAAGGGACTATCGTAAAATGTGCAATGATAAGAAAAACTCACATTTTACCAAGAACATTTACTAAAACCATTTAAATAATAAGAGCAACATGTTTTTTGAAATATGAATATATAATATTGCTAAAATTACTAAGATACACGCTAGTTGTCACTGCATTCTTTACATGTGTTACCTCGGTACTCCTCACAGATTGGATGTCCATATAAATTTTTAATGTCCCGTAATCTAGGGTTCAACATGTCGCTCACTCCTTTCAAGAACGTCATAAATCAAAATACTTGATTTTTCAGGAGAACGTTTTTAAAGTTTAAAAATATAATACAATGTATTAAAAATAAATATCAAGCCACTTATTGAACTTTTTACTTTGCAACAGATCTTATAAGGTAAAACCTGAAGGTTTTTTCTCCATTTGAAATATATTTATTATATTTTTAAAAAAAATTAAACAATACATTTTCTTCAAAATGCAAAAACAACACTTGCTGCCCTGTAGCGGGTAAATATTAAGTTAAAAATATGCTGCTTTTGCTGGGATATAGTACATTTTCTGGGCATTCCGAAAACATGCACAACTGAAAATTGACGAATTTTGATTTTTGACGTTCTTGAAAGGAGTGAGCGATGTATCAAAATACAGTGTTTACTATAAACTCTTTATTTTGAATCTTGTTGTGTGATTGCTATGGTTTCTGTTAAAACAATACCAGGTTGATTGATTAAAGTGATAGATAAAACAAACAAAAAAATTATGTTCAATTTATTAAAAATTTTTTTTTTAATATCATCAAAAATGTTTGTCCCAAGCACCATTGGGTGTGGAAAAGGGTCATGAAAACAATAAATCAAAATACTTTTTTTTTTAACAGTACGCTAAAACCTTGATTATCCGTACTAATTATAGATGAGAGTAGTCGAAATTAAAGTTGTAGAAAGTATTCAACCATATATATTCTGTTTTTATACTGCTTGAATCATTTTTCAATTCAAATTTTATTATTATTCATTACCCAATTTATAAAATGTATCTATGACCAATATTTTTCAAAGCATGAATGTCCTGCGCATAAAATGTATAAATATTGTTTAATTTTTACGATAGGGTATTAGTATTTTTAGCTTTTATGTAAAATGGCTTAAGGATAACATTGGAAGGATATTTCAAAATGTTACATACTGTCACAGAATTTATAATCGAATAAATTATTACTTTGGGCCAACGTGGATTGTCAAGTTATTTTGGAAGTCCCATAGCTGAATTATCCAAAATACATATATGTAATCACAGAAGGTGGACTGTTACATAGTATATGCAGTGGAACTCTTGATTCATGTGGTTCTATTTGTATAACGTGTCAATGTCCAGCTTTTTAGTGTTTTTATTTAAGTTTTACTTGATCAATACCACTTTTTCTTAAAATCTGTGACACGTGTTTCGATGCACTTCGCATTGCCACAAAGCGACTTCCGAATCAATTAATTAAATTTTTAAATGTAACTTAACCAATCAATGCTAGGGTTTTTTTGATGTGACTATGTTTTCACCACTGTTTGAAGTTTTGCTTTTAATAATTAGCGGTACTTTTAAGTATAAATGCACTCTTTAAAAATTAAGATAGTGTTTGTTCCTAGAACTTATACTAAATTTTCAACTAAGTAAGGTAGATTTTGAATACATGAAACAATATTTTTTTAATGGCGAAAAATATTTGGTATTTGTGCAAAAAGTTGCAGTTAAGAAAATCTAAAGAGATTCAAGGACAATGGACTACATTCCATTATTTTTAATTGTGCTAATTATTTTTCAATGATTAGTAATAAATTTAGGCTATTTCTATAAAAGAAAAAATATATACCAACTAAATAAATAAATTAATACAATTTAATTGCCTGTAACCTGCAAATCAATTAATTAGAATGTACCTTGTAATAAAATTATGTTTTGTCAAAAAAAAAGAATAAAATACCCGCTATTAAACTTAAAGTTGAATGTACTTTTAAAACCACATTAATATGACATTTTAAACTACTTAGTGTACTTTGCCAGTTTATTTTTTTTTTTTAAATCCCTTACCGCACCCCAATGGTGCATAGGGCACTGCTTCATGTAAACGCAGTGTTATCTCGATCGATTACACATGAAGGAAAGGTGATCAGCCCCCCACTTCAGGTACCAGTCCAGTGTAATATTGAATAAATATTAGAGTGAAAAAATCACTTATATTTATTAAACCCCCCTGGGAATCGAACCCGGGACCTTCAGAACGGTAGGCGAGCATGCTGACCATTACACTACGGAGGCGGACAAGGACGTTGAAAACTTTATAAAACGGTATCATTAAGTCAAAATGTCATATTTTCGAGTTAAACTTTTTTGTCAGTACACCCACGATATATTCCGAAAATCTCCACATAGCCCAATGCATATCGCTCACTCCTTTCAAGAACGTCATAAATCAAAAATTGTCAATTTTCAGTTGTGCATGTTTTCGGAATGCCCAGAAAATGTACTATATCCCAGCAAAAGCGGCATATTTTTAACTTAATATTTACCCGCTACAGGGCAGAAAGTGTTGTTTTTGCATTTTGAAGAAAAGGTATTGTTTAATTATTTTTTTAAATATACCAAATATTCTTCAAATGGAGAAAAAACCTTCAGGTTTTACCTAAAAAGATCTGTTATACAATACAAAAGTTCAATAAGTGGCTTGATATTTATTTTTAATATATTGTATTATATTTTTAAACTTTAAAAACGTTCTCCTGAAAAATCAAGTTTTTTGATTTATGACGTTCTTGAAAGGAGTGAGCGATATGTGCTTTGTCAATCTGTTATTTCTAGAATAATTCTATGTAAGTTACCTGTGATATACTTTCTATGAATATCATCGGAAGGATTACTTGGCTACGGGACTCCGATTGCATGTACAATTCAACACAAATGCTTGGATTTGATCCTTTAAAGAAATCTAAACATAAAAATACGCTATCAATGCACAAGTATTCATAGTCCACTGAAATATAATTGAATCTTAATTCATTATTTTAAATAAGCATCTCTTTGCTTTACTTGTAATCACAAATGACTGATAAATGTGTTTGGTGTATCGTTTGTATAATATAATATATTGTATCGTCTTGGCTTCATTTAATTATAGTTAGAGCATTGAGTGTGGTTAGGAATTATTGTGAATGTGCAAATTAAAACTGTTTTCCATACATAAGAGTTTTTATTGATTGTTCCTTTATCGTACCTCACAAATGGCAAAAAATTACTGCAGTCTTTTCTTATATCAATAAATTAATGGGGAAGGGTGATAATAAATGACTTGTTATTTTTTTAGTAAATGGGTATACAATATCACATTTTTTATTCAGTTTTTGTAGTCTTATTGTTTCGTATTATTTATTCTCTTGTTTGCTGGTGCCTGCATTCGATGTGACAGCTGAATCAGTTTCCTTAGCCTGAAAAAAATATTTTTTAACTAATATTTATCTAAGGTGCTGCAGAATCCATCTTGATTTATGATCAATAAGTATTAGCAGTAGGAATAAGGAAATTTTAAGTAATTATAAGTTTTAAGATAAAAGTATAGTAAAAAAAATATATACACATAATGAAGGATAAGGAGAGTCTTATATTATCCCATTACAAATTATAAAATGTCTAAAACACGAAATATAAATTATTATATCTAATTTAGTATGCTCATAGGAAGCTATCATTTTTAAGTAAATAATTGATAATCAATCATTATTGAATTAAAATTAGGTGTGTATTACACAAACAGATAATCGATTAAATCTAACAGATAAAAATAGAGATTGACTTTTAAAAAACTGAGTATGTCATTAAAAATAGCTTGCTTTAACTTGATTTTAATGTCAACAGGTTTTGAAGCAAACAGATTCTTTCTCGAGACTTGATATCAAGTGCCTTATGCACCCTTTATGTGAAAACGGGGAGCAGAAAAATATATATTTAATAATCCCTCAACTGGTAAATGAATCTAAAAGCTGATTTTTGCCTTGCCTCAATTAATTAAGTTTATACTACATAAAGTGACCATATGTCCTGTTTTGAACGAGACCGTCCCATTTTTAGATACCCTGTCCCATTGTCAACACAATTTTTTCATATTTATATTATTTATTCCTCTTATTTTCTTTATCAACATTCCTTTTCTTTTTATGAATACATAAAAACTATGAAAAAATATGTTTTCTTGAATGCAGATACTATTACATAAAAATTGGTAGATGACCCGTTTTGAGGACAAAAATAAATGGTCAGTTTATATTATTCATACATCAATTTGAAGCAGCGCCCTATGCACCATTGAGTGGGAATGAGGATGAGAAGAAGAAACAAGGTACTCACAGCGTTTGTTGAACTGGCTTTTTTATTTTTGGTCTGCAATTTCCTCTGCGATCTTTTCTAAAACCTTCTAAACAATCTGCTTGATTTTCGCCATCAGTTGTTAGAGATGGGGCTACAGAAGTTGTTTCAGGATTGATTGTAGTGTTTTTTACATTATGGTCATAATTTATCTCTACCGGAGTAGTCAATATTTGTACTGGAATACCAGGGTTTCCGGGTTTACTCAGCCCACTTGTAGTTCCTGTTTGATTGACTTTGTGCGAACCTTCTGTTGCATTTAGTTTGTGGACACCGTTTAAAACAGTAGTCGTCGGCTTTGGATGTAAAACTGGTGAAGGCGGTGTGATTTTCACAATCTTTTCTGTGGTTGTCAAAATGTTATCCAACGATTCAATTTCATCCATTTTTTTGGTGGTTGTCGTGGCGGATGTAGTTGTGTTTGAGTTGTAATTTGGAGGTTTTACCGTTAACTCTGCATAGTCATAATTATAGTCATAATCCTGAAACAATAAAAACAAATCATTTTTAACACACTTCGGACGGGAAAGGAATTTCTACCTGTTCGGTGGATTGATGCTTAACATGGTGACTGTCACGGCAATTTTCAGAATTCCGGTCTAAAAAGCCAAATTTATTTAATGAAATACTAAAAAAAAAATATTTTACTTCTTGATTGTGAATAAATTTTTCATATTTATATTTTACATTAATTTAGTAGTATATTTTCTATTCTGTAAGCCAGCATCGATTTTTTTGTTCTCTTCCCAGAAGCCATCTATCCATATTAACACTGTATACTACGAATTTTATAATAACTGCAAGAATACGGCAAGTAAACACAGTACGAGAAAACTCGTACTGTGTTTACTTGGCTGGTTGAATCACTTTGTAACTGGTCAAATTATAAGCACCATTAAAAAAAAAATTAATCATGTTTTCAGGCATCTCCCAGTGTGTAACATAATTCGGTAAGGATGCATACATTTAAATTAAAAATAATTTCATTTTCTTCTTCATCTACATTGAGATGCCAAAATGTAAAAATAACTCAGGTGGAGAAACCCATATATCGCTCACTCCTTTCAAGAACTTCATAAATAAAAAAACTTGAATTTTCAGGAGAACGTTTTTAAAGTTTAAAAATATAACACAATGTATTAAAAATAAATATCAAGCCACTTATTGAACTTTTTACTGTGCAACAGATATTTTAAGGTAAAACCTGAAGGTTTTTTCTCCATTTGAAAAATATTGAGTGTATTTAAAAAAATAATAAAACAGAACCATTTCTTCAAAATGCAAACACAACACTTTCTGCCCTGTAGCGGGTAAATAATAAGTTTAAAATATGCCGATTTCGCTGGGATATACCTACTACATTTCCTGGGCATTCCGAAAACGTGCAAAACTGAAAATTGACAATTTTTGATTTATGACGTTCTTGAAAGGAGTGAGCGATATGTGAAAAGGAATTTGGTCACACCCAAAATCTTGTAAACATTTTGTCAGCATGATGCATTGCCCTATGCACCATTAGATGCTGATACAGGGCAGAAGAAAATTTTATTTATAATATTTTGAGTGTCTAAATATTTGCTCACAAAAGCTGGATTTCACTCTGCTTACAAGCTATTTGTATCAAGATTTTATCGATAGCTCAATATAGATGTAGAAGTTATTGATATGAGAATGTGTTAGTATATATCGCATGGACAATATCGCAAGTTTAAAAAGAAAAATAACCAAATACAAATGTATTTACTCAATCTAATTTTTATTTACTGTAAATCCAGGGTGGAATTTGATTTTTTAAGCTTTTTAGAACATTGAAATAAAGTTGTAATATTAAGTTTAAAAAAAATGGTATTTGAAAAATCTAATTTAATATCTGTCTACCTCCGTAGTGCAATGGTTAGCGCGTTTAACTATATAGTCAAAATAAATATTACTGTTTTTTCACTCCAATAGTCGACGCGTTGTTGTTTTTTATTGACTATGAGCAAACGCAGTACCCACTTCCAAGAGTTTTCTCATGGACAAAAGTTAGTGCAAAATGGTGAATACCTTGTGATATATTTAAGGCCTTACTCGTAATAATATAATTCATTAAGAGTACGGCTGCGCCGCGAGCCAGACGTCATTACACGCCGGTTTGTTTTTTAGAATATTTTTTGTTATAATATGTATTGAATAAATATTTTTTGTAACTCCTTACCTTTCAATAACTCTTTTCTTTTCAAAGCCATATATTGTATTTATTTCTTCAATACAAAAACGGAGTTTTAAGAAAAAAAATACGTAAAAAGATACCTGGGTTTAAGGAAAATTAAATTCCGATTTATCGTATATTGGGTGCTATATTCCACGCCACTCAACTAACGATCGGGCTATTTTATATATACTTTTTGTCATCGTGCGAACTTATTGGATGTTGGATTATAGCACCTATGGGAGGGCTAAATTATCACTTACATATTCATGTGTGTATATTTACATTCGCAAAAGTAAAAGTATTTTTTTTTATCTAAAAGTACCGTTAGCTGACATACCTCTGAACCGCCTAAACCCCCTCCTAAAAGCGCGACGATTTTTAAATCTTTCACACTGATTTGTATGTTGACATCGCCGGTCTGTCTTTGATCATATGTTGGTGAACCAGTCGGACTTCCGATCACAAAGCTGTAGATATGACATAACACTACACACACGTAAACGTCTTTCTTAAACAGAAAATGCATCGCGGATAATCGAAATGATCTCGTCTGGTTTGTTTTGCGAAAAAATCGATGTTTGAATTTCCCTCCAGGCGCGCTGATGACTCTGACGCGACTGATATGGTTCCTTATGGGATTAATCGAGAGACTATCCGAATGATATGTAACTGGAACGGGTTGTGGAGATCTGATGGTTTTTTGTATCGATGAAACAGTTATCTGGTAGCCGCGGGTCGATAGCCTTTGGGTACTGCCTCGGCCTTAGCATTGACCGCTCGAAGCAAATCCGCGCCCAACCAAATCCCACGAGCGCAAGAGCAGCACTAGAATTTAAATCATTTCAAATTCCTAAATCGAAATATATTCGAAATTCGAATAACTGTACTTTAAAACAACGAAACTATTATTTGAATACTACACAATATTTTGAGTGTGCTATTTTTTTTTATATTGACATCCTACACAGATGATGAAGAATACATATATTTCATAAGGGTCTCTGCTTAATGAAAAGCTTACTTAACTCAACCATAGATGATGCCGTGAGCTCTCATGCGTAAAAACGTGTCAATCAAACGCATAAAGTTCCGAAATTTTCCTTCACTTAAACTTGTGTCTAATCAGAAACTATTAAATGTAAAATAAATCAGTGAAAAATAAGAGTACTGTGGTGGTCGATCATGGGTAGAATGGTGAATGTTGAACCAGCCTATGACTGGTTGTAAGCCCTGTATATGTTGTAAGCCCGGTATTCCAAGACATCCATATTCTTTTTCGTCAATGCTGAGTTGTCCATTTTAGGCGCCTGTTTATGATGGATGATCATTGAAACAATTGATTTTTTTTCGGTTGTTAAATTTATAGTAAAAATACATAAATAGCTGGGTAAAATTATATCAAAACGTCACTTTGCCTTTAAATAATTAATGATAAAGTTAACAGCGTGTAGGTCAGATGCGGTGCCCTATGCACCATCTGAGAGTAGTTGATGAACAATATCGTAGGTAACTGCATAAAATCCTGAAGAATATTAAATGAACATGATATTAAATTAATATTACAGTGAAAAATCAGTCACACTTATTTTGACCCCTCCCTTTGTGAATCGAACCCAGGACCTCCAGCGCGACAGCCAAACCCTTTATCCACTACTCTACGGAAACGAGATATGATTGAACAAATTAATTTATTATAGTTTTTTATTATTATTTTGAATTCAACTCTGTGGCGGAGTAGTAATGCACACTAGATATAATAGCTATGTATGTACATATGTAGGTAAGAGATGATGTGAGACGCCATTAAACGAGTTTTTCCGTTATTTTAACGATTACCAAGCGCCATCCGGCGTTGTAGTACCTATCAAATCATCTGACTTTTGTTATAAAATGTATTAATTTAATTTAATAACATGACTGAATACATATATTTCCGTAAGCAACTTTCACACATTTGCAGGCTAGTAGGTCGCATGACAAAATTCTGTCAAACGCATTCACTATCTGACATTTTATTTACGGCCGATATCTATCAATTTGTTTGTTTTGTCAATGTTTGATTATCAAGATAATATTTTTTTATCAAATATCGGTCAGGAATAAAAATGGTAAATAAATAGGCAATTGGATGTTCAACCAGCACTAGCCATTGCTGATTTTACAATTTTCCTCTTCTCAATGAATAAAACCCACAATTCCTCTTCCATTTCTTTATTCGTATGGCATGAAACATAAAATTAATAAATGATTATTTTTGGTTATATAGGTAAGGCATTAAAAAAAACCTTCCTTATAAATATAAACAATACAATATACATATTTACAAAAATTTGTACAACTTTAAATTTCCCGGTTTTTAACGAACGGCTAGTGATATTGACTTTATGTTAAGAATAGAAATATAGAGCTTTTTACATGAGTAAGCAAGAACTATTTTCAAACTCTATTTTTGATTTAAAAAATATATGTCTTTCGAGAAAAATATCACAGTTTTGAAAATTTTTTATATTTTGAAATGTTTAACAATAATTATAAAAACTATTTTTACTAATAAATAATATAATGGCTGTTAAGATTTCATGTATAATAAATTTACTATAGAGAGAATGGTGAGTTTATAACTAATTTATTTCTTCTTTCTTTTTCGACTTCCCGTGTTTATCATCTGTCAAAAGGTCAGGCAATCAGTGACGATATTATTTTCCATAGTTCTACTTTTAGCAGCGGATTTGTTTGTAGTGTTTTACACGATATATCGTTAATTAATTTTTCTCGACATAACAGCCCCTAACATCGGAGAGTTTGACGCAATGTCTTTGTGCAGTTATTCGCGTAAATGTGGGACCGCATAAAAATGTAAACAAGGGCCTAAAATGTTGAAGTTTTGGAAGAACACAGGTGAATTGCAGTCTTTTGAGGATGCTTCGTGGTCGCCGTGACCTTCTAACAGTTTTTACAATACATTTACTTTGGTTTTAGCGAGGGGCAAATCGAAATTTTCTACTCGACCTCCCGAATCGCCAAAAGAATGGATTTCTTCATCGAATTCGAGAGAAGACATAGGATCTTCGCAAAATCCAGTATTCAATTTTGAAAACATTTCGGATGCAGGTATTTATTTGCGCAATATGGACGAAATTAAACGATTTCAAGAAGTTGTGTGGGAAGAATCTTTGTTTACTGTTTGGTTTTCCACCTACAGTTTATTTCACAATCATAATTTTAATATTTTAAAAACATACGTAATTATACTCAAACTTTAGCTTTAATCATCGTACTCTATTAAACACAATTTTAAGATTGACGAATTTGTAAGATTTAAGTGTTCTAACTATTTAATTCCATTTGAAACTTTTATTGGAAAATTTATAAAAACTTTGTTTATGTCAGTTTCAACTCATTAAGTTTGGCATTAAACTGGTTTTAACATTTACGCGCTCTCCAATACCATGCTCTCCAGGCTGGCCATACAAAATTAGTGCATAAATGCGCTCTTCTTTGTGCTTGTTTCTATCCTATGTCAAGCCCCGATTTTAACAATTGAAAATAGAGAACACATATCGCTCACTCCTTTCAACAACGTCATATATCGAAAATCGTCAATTTTCAGTTGTGCATGTTTTCGGATTGCCCAGAAAATGTACTATATCCTAGGAAAAGCGGCATATTTTTAACTTAATATGTACCCGCTACAGGACAGAAAGTGTTGTTTTTGCATTTTGAAGAAAATGTATTCTTTATTATTTTTTTAAATATACTAAATATTTTTCAAATGGAGAAAAAACATTCAGGTTTTACCTAAAAAGATCTGTTGCACAGTAAAAAGTTCAATAAGCTGCTTGATATTAGTTTTTAATACATTTTATTATATTTTAAACTTTAAAAACAATCTCCTGAAAAATCAAGTTTTTTTATATTTGACATTGTTGAAAGGAGTGAGCGATATGTACATATTTAACATCACACATAGTACATATTTGGTGCTACCCGCAGGTGTAGTCAAAAGGGATAGAATGCAACACCGCACTGTCTTTGCCTACATTCTTTGCCTCTTCTATATTCATTCATCTCCTCTTATATACCTGCTGTTCAAATATTTGATATTCTTGATCATACCAAGTTTTCTCCATTCTTACTCTGTTTTTTTTTTCATTACTACATTCCCCTTATATATTTGCTTTTAGGTATTTTAAATATATGTTTCAATTAAAAATATATCAATAAATATAAATAATATAAGTATGTATTTACAATTTTAAAAAAAAACATAACTAGTGCGCAACATATGCCATGTTTTTCTGATCTTCCTCTGCTTCTATTTCAAACGTTTGCGTCATTTGTTTTACCATTGTTGCTCATTTATTCCACATAAGTTATCACAATGCTAATTTTGCAAATCCCTTGTGAAACAATAAAAATATGTTCTGAGCCCATTATTTGAAAGAGAGAAATTAAAACAACAGTAAATATAAAAAAGTAAATATTTAACTGACCTCATTCAAAATTTTCCAAAGTCTAATTAGATATTTGGCAAATAAACATAATTTCAAATTAAATTCTTTAATTTCTTGAATGTTTTTCGCAGATACTTTGTGGCACATTTTATAAACTTTGTAAAATTTTAGAGGTTTAAAAAGCTAACTGACTAACTAACCATCACGCCGCTTCTCCGCAGGGGTAGGCAGAGAGAATAGAGCGCCACACCACTCTGTCCTTGCAAACATTCTTCGCCTCTTCCACGTTCATGCATCTCCTCATACATACCCGCCGATTGTTACGACTCCTAACCTGACCACTTTCAAGTATTTGGCATACCTGATCGTGCCATGTTTTTCTCGGTCTTCCTCTGCTTCTTTTCCCGCTAACATTCGCCTCATAAATTTGTTTTACCGTTCTTTCCTCACTCATTCGTTCTACATGTCCAAACCATCTCAACACACCTTTCCACCACTTTTTTATTTTTAGTACACTTTAACCTACCGGTTTTGACAAGAACCTTGTCATCATCAGAGTTTTTTAATGTTTTAGAATTTAATAAACTGATGACGACAAGGTTCTTGTGGAAACCTGTAGGTTAAAGTGTACTAATAATAAAAAAGTGGTTAAAACAAAGTTGTTTAATTTTATAAAGTTTAAATTTTTTTAATTGTTAAACAATGTAATTTCTCTTTACAGATGTTAACCAAGATATTACCGGTAGTTCTTCCCGTTTATCTAAGAAGTTGGATGAGGTTCTCGAGGATAAACAAGCTCTAGTATACTTTGCTCAATATTTGGATTCTCTTTCTGCGTCTTCTAGTGTAGAATTTTGGGTGGAGGCAGAAAATTTTAAACATGCTGCCGAATCCTTACTCAAAGAAAAAACTGCCGTAAAAAATAAAGCGGCTTCACACGCTCCCATCAATAGAACCGTAAGCTTTGATTCTTCCATAGGAAATTTAAAACATGACTTTAAACACACGAAACTCAATGGATTTCATCAAATGACTAAAAACATCGGCGATCTAACCAATACAAATGAAAAACACTGCTCAGTTTATGTACACGCCAGCTGTTCGGATATATTAAACTTTAAATTTGAACGCAAGTCGTCCATAGATAGCAAGGAAGCACTACTTAATGAAGCCGTACGCATATTCAAGACGTACATTGCCCTCGAGTCGTCACAACGCTTGGACATTCCGGATGACATCAGGAACACAATCATATCGTCCATTTGTCACCCGGAAGGCGTTATAGACCCAAATATCTTCGGTGTTGTACAAAAATTGGTATACACGCAAATGGCCACCTGCCATTTTGATAATTTCACGCAAAGCGCTTATCATTGTAAATACCAAATAGATATTCTGACGAGCGGAAATCTCACTATCGAGGATATCATTTTCAATCAAATGGCGCTTTTCTATTTCACGGAATATCTAGAACAGGAACGTTGCAGCGTGTTATTAGAGTTTATTTTAGCTGTTGTAAATTTTAGGGATCAATTAAGTAATGATGTAAACTACGACCCGGAGCAAGCGCAGAACGACGCTATTATCCTGTACGATAAGTACTTTTCCCTGCAGGCTACTAATTCTTTAGGATTTCCGAGCGATGTGCGCTTGGATATAGAGGAGAATATTTGTCGGGAAGGAGGTCCTTTGCCGACGTGTTTCCATAAACCATTCAGGCTCGCTCTCAAAGTTTTAGGACAGTATATATCCTCATTCCTCACATCCCAGTTGTACTATAAATATCTATCTGAAATGATCAACACCGTAGAGGGCAGTTGGCAGGAATCCAAGCACAAGAAATCCTCATCCGACTGTAGCAGCGAATACAGTATCAACGCTAGAAACACCCTTTTGGCGATGGAAGATTTCCCCACAAGCAGTAAGAAAGGGAAGCGTCATCAGACGGATATGCGGATAGATTCCAAGCAACTGTACAACGGAGACTTGCTGTGGCGCAGGAAGACAGAAAAGGGGTTGTGTTTAGGTCGTGTAAATAGTTTAGGGAGGTTCGAGTCCTGCATGGAGCCGGATCCCGAGAAGAAAGACTCTGTGATAATGCGGGTGGTCAACCGACTGGTGCACGGAGAGAAGGAGAAGGCCAAGGAAGAGTTGGCCTGGCAAGTAGCGCACATGATCGTGAAGGACATCACCGATGTCACAATGGGAATACCTGAAAATCAATTATGATACATGAACACAATTGTGATAGATATTTATCGTTTAATTCTTATGTTAACCATAGACATTTTAAAGGTAGTCATTTTAGTTTGTTGAAAATCTATAATTTGGTACAAAGCATTTATGAATCAGTATTAGATGTAAAATTAATTTGTGTGTTTCAAAACATTTCCTTCTCAAGATTCACACTCTTAGCAGTGGCAACAGTGAGCGGCCTACACTCCCATTTATGAATGAACTACTGTATGTTTTCGGCTATAGCCGGGTATAACCCGTGATTTTAACTGTACTATATATATTTTATTCAAATAGTTTTTTGTGTTTTCAATTTTCCTTTTCTTTTGTTGAGTGTCTAAAAGTATAAGTGCGATGTGTTTAAAGTCTTATAAAAATACAGATGAATTCAATTTTCGTTTTTTAATCAAATAAACCACATTGAAATCGCAAATCAATACCTACTTTTGTGATAATCTTATAATATAGAAGGCACTGAGACATCAATTCATTTTTTGCTAAGTATCACAAATGTCTGAACATTAGTCTTTCCAAATATCAAGGAATTGATATGTGTAATAGGATGTTTTTTTATTAATTGATTTGGCAGTCACTTTGAGGTTATCTATCCATTTTTAATTTAAATTTCACTTGGTAAATACATACCACTATTTGTTAAAATTTATTCCGACATGTGTTTCGATGCATTTCGGATCATTTTATTATGTTTGAAAATTATACGGAATAGATTTTAAGAAATAGTGGTATTTACCAAGTGAAATTTTAAATTAATATTTTAATTAATTTATAAATGGGAACTTTCGCCGTTTGCCACTGCTGCTGCTAGGAGGTGAATCCTTAATACAGACCTTCACTTAACAACCAAATTCCATCCCGCTGATCTGTTTATATAGCTAGTTGGTTACTAAACGTACTCCACACTTTATCAGGAAGACCGGACATCATCAATATAGTTCAAAACCCCAAAGCCTATGGTGAATAGCCAGGAAGAAGATGTAATAACAATTTTTTTAAAACTATGGGTATTTATTTTACTATTTTTAAACCTATATATTATAACTATTGTGAACTGTTTATAGGCAGGGCTGTTTTTTCCATGTACCGTAGAACAGGGCTACTTGAACTTTTATGTGTTACTTGAGCCCAGGACAATTTTTTTTATTTAGATCTGTATTTGGTCCACAATAATGAACGTATTGACATGATTCATTGTTTCCCTGACAGGTGACACTTATTGTCACGATACGTTCATTATTGTAGACCAAATACAGATTTAAATCTTTTTTTGTACTGGGCTTAAGTAACATCAAAGTTCAAGTAGCCCCGTTCTACGGTAACGCGGTAGAATGGCATTCTGGCAACTTTTTTCGAGGAAATATTTTTTAAATTTTCTAATCAATTAGATGAAACAATGTTCGCGCTTACGTAATTACAATCTTTATTTATATAATTTGTCAAAATGATAGAAAAAGTTGCTTTAAATTTTATTTAAATGAAATATTGGAATATAATTTATTTTAGTAAAAAGCTTGACCGCCTTTCGTCCGCCTCTATAGTGTAATGGTCAGCACGCTCGGCTACCGTTCTGGAGGTCCCGGGTTCGATTCCCAGGTGGGTCAAATAAATATTTGTGATTTTTTCACTGTAATATTTATTCAATATTACCCTGGACTGGTACCTGAAGCGGAGGGCTGATCACCTTTCCTTCGTTTGTAAACGATCAAGATAACACTGTGTTCATATGACGCAGTGCCCTATGCACCATTGGGGTGCGGATAAGGGTTTTATTATTATTATTATTATTATTAAAAAGCTTGACATGATGAGCATTCCGGGACCTTTTTTGTTCAAAAACAGCCCTGGTTATAGGCAAACATCTTATTAATTCACAATTATCATTGTTTATGCTTACTTTTGAATTTCATTTAAGTTTTATTACAATATGTTTAGCATTTTATGTTCATTTTCAATACTTTTTTACAACATTACAATGCTAATATAATAATAATAAGTTGGGTGCAATCAAAAGTTCATTTCGGGATCCATAGATGTCAGTTTGAGCAGTTTTGCATATTGACATTAAAGATTTGCTATAACAGGTAAGTATTATTTTTTGACATTTCATCAAAGATGAAGAAGAATATGGAAGTCTGGGCATTTACGGGGCTTACGACCGTCATAGGCTGGTTTGAGTGATCACTTTACACACGTGTAACATTCACCAATTCTACCCATTATTGACAACCACACTACTCAAATTCTTCGAAGTTCTATATATATGAACAAATTTAGAAACTTTGTTCTTGAATCACTAGAACTTCACTAGAGACATCTAATAATGTTGTAAATAACAGGTAAGCGTGAGCGGTTATCACACGAAATGGTTGTTAAGTGAGGAGTCTGTGTATATTATTTGTAGGTACAATGTAAAGGTCAATATTAGTATATTTTGTAGTGAGAGAAAGCTTCTAGTTTGTGGAGTTCTTGATCACTACACTCCTACTGTTAGGGCCTCGCTAAGTAGCTAAGGCAGAATTAAAAATATTTTATTGAATGAACCAGTATAATGTAATGAACTTATAAAGATAGGATTTTTATTTTATTAATATTTTGTTTTCTTAAAAAGATATTAAAAATCATGACATCTTCTGAACGTTCATAGTAATATATATGTTTACGTACTAAGAATTCCAAAATAGGTCTACGTAGTAAAAGAATTCCATAAATGTAAAATTTGGGTATGTTAAAAGCAAAGCATGTGATTGCACATTTACGTAAAATCTATTCCAATTTTATCTTATTTAACAATAGAATAAAATACATTATTATGTGTCATAAATAAAATCAATATGTATCTTATATCTTGTTGTCTGCAAAATTGACTCTTGATTTAATCAGGATGTTTAAAAAATTCCTAGACTTTTTTCATTGTGTTTTTTTCCAAATATATTAATAATAATAATAATAACCATATCCGCTCCCTAGGTGGGAGCATATGGAGTCCACAAACTGTCTCCAGGCTTTTCTGTCGGCTGCCAGCTCCCTTGCATCCTCCCAAGTCAGATCCGCGTCCCGAAGTTCTGACGAGAACTGCCGACGAATTGTCAGCAGTGGTCGTCCTAGGCGGCGCGAACCTGATGCCTTGTAAAAGAGGCAAGCTTGATTAAGGCTCTCGGGAGGCATGCGGAGTACATGGCCAAGCCAACTGAATCGCCTTTTCTTGACGACAGTTGTGACCAAGATTTGCTGCGTCCTACGCCTTATCTCTTCATTCCTCACAAAGTCAAACCACCGCACGCCTAAGATTCTCCGCAAACACCTATTCTCAAAGCTTAGTACACGGCTGCTCTGGGCCCTTGTAAGGTGCTATGTTTCACAGCCGTATAAGAGAACAGGAGCAATGCAGGCATTGTACCTTTACACCTTTTGGATTTCACCGAGTATAAATCCGATCTCCAGACAGCCTTCATACTATATATTACACAATTTATATATATTTGCAGTTTGTTTGTGTCCATGGCAACAATAAAACACAATACATAGATGTTTTATTTTATTAAAACAACTATCAACTGTATTTTGTGTTGGAAGCTGGTTATGTAACAGAGGCAACTATTGCCTCTGAGACAAAGAAGAAAGAGACATCTCTGGTGATGATACGTGGTTAATTATTTCACGCATATGTAGATTAGTAATTATGAATTTTGAATTGCAAAATTTTGTTGTCAGTATACATCCCGGTAAATTGAGTCTACTTTTTTTATAATTATGACTTTATAAAATATGTAATTCATATCAATTGTACATAAAATAATTTGTATTTATTTTTGTTTGTTTTGAGATATTTATATATATGTAATTACATACTATTTATGATGTAAAAAGTTAATATTACTGCAAAATAAAAATATTTTTAACAAATTGAATTCACTATGTAAAACATTAATTTTTATAAAGAAAACAAAATTATTTGTCTGTTTATTTTACTATATCTTTTTTTAAGCCCTAGTTCTTTACAAAAACTTTTATATTATTTTTTGACATCTCATCAAAGATGAAGAGGAATATGGAAGTCTGGGCATTTACGGGGCTGACGACCGTCATAGGCTGGTTTAAGTGATTGCACACGTGTAACATTCACCAATTCTACCCATTATTGACAACCACACTACTCCAATTCTTGGTAGTTCTCTATACATGAACCAATTCCGAAACGATGTTCTTGAATCGTTAGACTTCACTAGAGACATCTATTGGTGAGATAAAAGAAGCTTTTTTATTGAGTAGAAACCATTTACTTTTAGTTCATATTTAGAATCTCATGATATATGCAGAGGAAGGCCAAGTAACAACTAGTGAGTGATCACTGGTTGTTATTTGCTAACTTGGGACTAAACAGGTAGAGTACCGTAGAATGGGGCTACTTGAACTTTGATGTGTTACTTGAGCCCAGTACAAAAAAAAATTAATTTGTATTTTGTCTACAATAATGAACGTATTGTGACAATAAGTGTCACCTGTCAGGGAAACAATGAATCATGTTGATACATTCATTATTGTAGACCAAATACAGATCTTTTTTTTTTTTGTACTGGGCTCAAGTAACATCAAAGTTCAAGTAGCCCCGTTCTACGGTATATATAATAAATATATTTTTTTAATTTTTATAAATCATTTATTATAAGAATTAATTAAGAAAAATATAACACCTTTATTATGAACACATAAAATTTTACAAATATAAGTCACGCATTTTGTTATTTATAAAAATTGAGATAGACCAGAGACAAAAAAATTACTTCATTATTTCATTGAGCTCTACATATCCATAACCTAAGCACACTAATAAAGCCAAATCAAGACTAAAATTTATATTTAAATGACACCTGTGAGAGTAGGTGCTTATTTCTTTATTTTTTTGGCACATTTAACATATCTACCGATTTTTGTATGGCAACACTGCACAACCAACCCTCAATAAATTTGCAGTTGTTGCCACAGCTCTCCAGGAAGCTACAAAAACTCAATGGATTATTTAGAGTAGGTCCTTAATTATAATGATGATAAAAAATATATTAAATAACAAAGCTTCTTATGGCATTCTTAAAAAAAGTTTAATTCTAAAATAAAAATTTTAAATTGATCATTTACAATATGGCATGTATATTAAATATTTGTTCAACAATCCCTCAAATATCAAATTGAGGTAAAATTAAATTGAAGTCAACTTATTATAGACATTTATATTTAGTTCATTTGTGATGTATGCATCTGTAGTTCTGAAATTCCATATGAATGCCTCCATCAACAGACTGTGTTGTAAAAACCAAAGTCACTTGGGAGTTTAGTTCATACGCTCTGCTCCAGAATTAGTGAGGCGGATGGAAATTCACAGGTGAAGCTTCCGAAATTGTGACATATAGTAGACATACCCAGAAAAAGTAGCAAGCATACTCATCAAAGATAAAAATGTGGTAATTTTTTTTATAAGTTTTTCACACTCTGCAATTTTTTTATACAATCATGATGCTCTCCTGCAAATTGCAAAATCAAAGCCATATGAAGGCCACTACCATATTTTACAGACTATACAAGTGGGGACTGACCGGAGCATTTCATTGTAACATAAAGGTGGAGACTGACCGGAGCATTTCGTCGTAACGTAACACGTTACGATGCGAGCATTCAGGCAGTCAGTACACCGAGCTGAGCGCTCCATCCATAGTTTCGGATGCTACGACGTTACGATGTTGCGATGTTACGACAAAATGCTCCGGTCAGTCTCCACCTTAACATTCGCGGCGAGCATCCGAACATCGGATGGAGTACTCGGAACGAGCTCGGCTCGCTGTACTGACTATATGAATGCTCGCATCGTAACGTGTTACGACAAAATGACTCCGGTCAGTCGCCACCATAAGACACACTTCTTTCTTCAAAAAGTTACCTCCAAAATTCAGGTATGTCTTGTGCTCAAAATTAATATAAAAATGTTCAGTGTTTGATTTTAAATTTCCACCAGTCTTAAAAATATACATATATTCGATGCCGCAAGAAACTTCTATCTGGCAACATTGTAGTGATGGGACTCGTACAATAAAAAATGTGGCCTACCAAACAATACCATACATGCTTTTGTAGTACACAAAAACGCAGTACAATTGTGTAATGTGATGTTTTCTGAGGCAAATGCCCCCCCACTCTGAGTTGTAATAAAATAATAATAATAATGTTATTTAGAAAAAAAAATACTAAAAAATTAAGGTGTGTCTTATAGTCCGTAAAATACGGTATTTTGCCCCCCTAAGAAAAAAGATTTCCTATCTATCTAAGCAGTTCTTGTTAAACTACAGGAAGGCCTCACACCATAAATTTCATATAAAAATATAGTACGGGAAATACACCAAACACTTACACAAAATTAAGTATATTATTATATTATATGACAAGTATGAAATCAGAAGAAGTTTTTTCATTATTATTATTGGGATGGTTCAATCTCAAAAGTTAAAAATACATTTAGAAACTGCTTCATCCTAGATGACGTATGTTAATAGAATAATAAAAATCTTCATAAAAATAGCTGCGAAGTGGACCAAATGCAGCACTTGTGATGGCTTTGGACACACTCAAAATATTGTTAAAATTCATAAAGTATTTTTAATAATAAAACATTTAAATACAAAAAGGAATGGAAAAATTGAGTAGCTTGTTAGAAATTAAATATACTAGTACGTAAAATAATTCTTATTTTGTGATACAATATGATAATTATATATTATTCGCAAGGCACACTTAATTAAGAATATTTTATTGCATTTAATATCACTAGGATTTCTTAAAATTTACCAAAACAAAATACATTTCAGCCTTGAATTTGCAATAACATAAAAATAATAAAAACATACTTTAATTTATTATAATATACTATGTACTATGAATAAAAAATAAGGTGAAAATTTTAATTTAATATAAGCAGGCTCTTTGATTCTGGTAAATCTTTGTGTCACTGACATCTGTGTCAAATTTCATGTCAACATCTACATTTGTCCATTAGTTACGTGTGTGTTTTGTGAACACCAAAAAGTTTATTTTGCTCGCTTTAAAGGCTATTTTGAAAATCTACTATAACGATTGATTTCAGGATTGGAAAAAACCTTGGCATAAGTATATTTTATCGGGAGGGGAGTATTTTGAAGGCGATTAAATAGATTAAGAAGAATAAATAATGATTTTAAAAGTTATAAACCTATTTCACCTCATTTTTTAATCACAGTATGTATGTATGTAGTATTTTAATGTAGTATTTTAATAATTATATACTTGAATTTGATATGTATTGTACCTTATTCAAACATAATTTTTTACTTAGCTAATTATTTTATACTTAAAGGTAATTTTACGCATTTATTCCTATAATTCATCTGGATTGACAAAAGAGAAAAATATCTTGTGTGTAGTGAATTTCTGCCTTTCTCTATTAAAAATGAGTTACACTTAATTATTAATTATATTTGAAGCACTTACTTTGTGATTTTACCATTTTATAATTAAAATTAACTTTGTTTTAAAATCATTATGAATATTTTATTTTAACTTAATTAAAATGTCTACCGGTTTCGAAGCTAACCGCTTCTTTATCAAGAATTAATTAGCTTTGGTAGACATTATAATTAAGTTTTAATAAAATATTTATAGTGATTTTAAAACAAAGTTACATTTTAACTATACTCAATTTTTATTTATTGGAATGTAAATATGTATCACATTTCCTACCTTATTCAAGTACGCTCCTACAATGCTTTCTTTATAATTTTTTATGATTTGTTTTTATCAACCAATTTAAAAAAAATACATTTGACTTGAATGGTGATAGCCAAGGATACAAATTAATCAGTTATTTGACCCTTCAGGCCTTTATTGGTTGGCTTTTGAGGCAAGCGTTGATCGCCTTTTCTGGTCTCTGATGGTTAATCTGACGGACCAGCATTGAATAACCTTTCAGATCCAAAATTGGGCTTTTGAGCCAGTTTAAGTTGGCCCTGTGGACCAAAAATTGATCCTTATTCATTGTTTTGGTCCTTCAGGCCTCTATTTTGTTGGTATTTACATTTGTACGGATAGAAATTCAAAGATGAAATATCCTATCTATAAATCAATGAAATTTTCTCCAATCCACCATATCCAAATTCCTAGGTCAATGCATATATATTTAAAGCCAGCTTTTCAATATAAATAAATTGCATTTTACAAATTAAAATTCCTAAATATGTATCTTGACTAATTCATGTTCGAACATCTTGATTTTTGGTTGGTAGGTAAAATTGCTGATGTTATACCGCTTTCTAGTTCAAGTTTTCATAGAGAGAATTGCAAATTTTTCTGCTTTAAATTATGCAAATAATTCACATAGAAAAAATATATTCATTTTATAAAAATTCTAACCATATTTTAAGAAAATTTTAAACAAATCACGGGTCCATTTTTAGAATGTGATAAAATTTTTAAAAAATTATAAAAACACAGTAAAATTGATTTCCGGTAGCCAAGTAGAAATGCTAGTATGTATATTATGTAAATCTTCCTCATATCATATTCTTCTTTTGACCATTATTCGCACCTATGGTGCGTAGGGCACCACCTCGAATTAAGTTAAACTCGTGATAGTGATCAAGTTAAACTCGTTGTGTTAGTGATCAAGTAAAACTCATTGCGTTAATGATCAAGTAAAACTCGATGTGTTAATGATCAAGATAAACTCGTGTTAATGATCAAGTTAAACTCGACTTGTTGTGTTTATGATCAAGTTAAACTCGTATCAATGATTAAGTTAAACTTGCTGTGTTGGTGATCAAATTAAATTCGTTGTGTTAATGATCAAGTTTAACTCGTTGTGTTAAATCAAGTTAACACGCCGCGTTCAATAGACTTTAGGCTTGTGTAATTTGGACACAGTCATATGTACGAGTCCACCTAGGAAGATACGCTATATATACATTAATGTGACCTTTCACCAAGACGTATTCAGGATATCACAAGGATGAAAATTCGTTTATGCTGTTGATGGGATGGTCAGTCAGTCGAAGCCTGGAAGGCGGGCGGTGACCAAGCAGAGGAGTGGTCTCCACAGTCGGCTCTGGTGCTTTTGTTTTAGCGAAAGCGCAACAGTTCAGGCTGAATGGCAGTTTGACTTTCTGAGTTCCGGGAGTCCATCTTCTGTAAATTACTGCGTTGAAAAGAGCTTGCAATGGATTCATCAGGGCCTGAAATCAATAAAATTCTAAATATGCAAAAATAATAATTAACATAATCCCTAAGACGAATGTGGAAAATCAATGTATGAGAATTAAAAATAAAGACGTAAGGCAGAATTAGGGATGATTGAAAACATTAACACATTGTTTGCGGGAAACGATTAAAAGCGTCTTTTACATACTGTTAGTAGAAAGCAAGACACGCCAAAAAACATTGTATAGATCGGAATTGGGTTTGCGGTTACTTGTGATTAGTATACTGAGGGTTGGGCGGCAGACAGTCTGGGTATAATTAGGGTCGGGGTTGATGAAAAAACCGCCCGACACTAATGTGTTCATTAATTAAAACATTTTGAGTGTGTCCAAATGCTTGTTCACAAAATCTGGATTATCTCCAATTACAGGAGTTATTTTCATATAATTATTTGACATCTCATCAAAGATGAAGAAGAATATGGAATATAATATAGACTTCCATATTCTTCTTCATCTTTGATAAGATGTCAAAAAATAATATGTTCATTAATTGATTCGGCAGTCACTTTGTGGCAATATCTATCCATTTTTATTTTAATTTTTACTTGGTGAATACCACCATTTCTTGAAATCTATTGTGACACGTATTTTATGAATTACACATCATACAGAGTTTGAAAAAAATGCAGAATGCGTCGAAACTTGAGATTCTAAGAAATAGTGGTATTTACATTAAGTCAAACTGAAATTAAAAATGAACATATCAAGGTTTTTGAGGCTGTTTGGACATGTGGAGTATGTGGATGATGAGAGAATGACTAAGAGAGTATATTTGGCTAATGAAAAAAGGAGAACAATACAAGGATCGTCAAGAAAGACTTGAAACAACTAAATTGAATAGAACCTAAATCTAAATTTGGTAATGTTAAAAGTCTACATTAAAAAAAAAAAAGTTACATATCCCTAATAAGATGAGAAATACGACAATACTTTAAGTGTGTACAAATTTTTGCCTACAGCGCTAGGTTTGTTCATATAGGAGATTTTTATATATTGATGCTAATTACATATCAATATAATAAATAAGACTCTTGTTAAATGTGTAGGAGAATCCTGCTTCGGAAGACTCCTTCGGACACATGGTACAGATCAATATCCAATGTGATATTGTTCAACATAGCGGTAGCTCTTCCTACAGGTATAACCATCGGCAGGTTGGTCCTGTGTATAGGAATGTGAAACAATCTATTCCGACGCTGTCTTAGGTAACTATCGGGAACATACAGACCAATGCTCCGGATAATTTCAGGATTATCGATCATACCGCGCAATAATCCAAAAAAATGCGTAATAAAATACACATTCCTTCTAGTCTCTAAACTATTGTAGCCAAGCATACCCTGGAGAAACTCGGTCGGGTAAAGCCAAGGATAATAGCCGTACTCTCATGTAGAGATACCTTAAAAACTTCTTTTGGACTTTCTCTACCATAAGAGAGTACTTAAGCTCGTGTGGCCCCCAGATCATGGAGCCACTCTCGAGTCTACTTCGCACCAAGGAGTTATAAAGAGTTCTCAGCACGCGGGTATTTTGGAAAACCCTGGCAGTACGCAGAACAAATCCTAGCATTTTCAATGCATTACCACTGACTGCCTCTATGTGATCGTGAATATATTATACGTAGTATCAATATATTTACTATGTATCAATATATGAATAGCTACGTATCTATATTAAGTCTACCTATTAATCTTCTAAACTTTTGCTATATTTTATTCTTGCTGTTTACTCTTAACTCATTTAACATTTCGCTCACTCCTTTCAAGAACGTCATAAATCAAAAAATGTCAATTTTCAGTTGTGCATGTTTTCGGAATGCCCAGAAAATGTACTATATCCCAGCAAAAGAGGCATATTTTTAACTTAATATTTACCTGCCACAGGGCAGAAAATGTTGTTTTTGCATTTTGAAGAAAAGGTATTGTTCAATTATGTTTTTAAATATACTAAATATCTTTCAAATGGAGAAAAAACCTTCAGGTTTTACCTAAAAAGATCTGTTGCACAGTAAAAAGTTCAATAAGTGGCTTGATATTTATTTTTCATACATTGTAATACATTTTTAAACTTTAAAAACGTTCTCCTAAAAAATCAAGTTTTTTGATTTACGACGTTCTTGAAAGGAGTGAGCGATTTGTGAAATTTTGTAATTGGAATGTTACAATTACCTGTTTTATTTGTTATTCATTATTGTAAATGTATTTGCGTTAATGTTCTGTTAAATTTCTTAATAAATAAAAAAAACCAATGAGCATGTATGACTAGATGTATGGATGAAGAGGAAGCTAGGAGTGTGGTATTTTATCTCTTTTTATTGTAATGAATAATGTGAATTGGCTCACCATAACATACCACACGACCACTATAACTTTGACGGGTAACTCAAACCAAAGTGTCCACAGGAGAACTCCATTGATAATGTTTGGCAACCAACACAGATAAAAGCAGATATTTATCCAAACAAATTTTATTCTGAGAGTGTGCATCAAGTTCCATTCCTTACTGGTCATCTGAAAATAAAATAAGTTGTACGTTAGATAAATAAGTTATACACTTTGCAAGTTATACACTATGCAAATTAGTTGTAAACAACAGAACCGTTGAACAGGTGATGAAATTCAAGGATCTCGGAGTTGACATCAGTAGCTACGGTGATCTATATGGTGAGACTCAGAAACAAATAAACAAGGCTGCAGTTATACATATCAGGTTGCCCCAGAAATTCGGTGTGGAGGAACAAACACATGAGAATTGAAAGTAAAATGAAAATATAAAAAACATGTGTTCGACCAATAGCCACTTATGGGATTGAGGCAAGAGCAGATACTTCCAGAACAAAATCTCGACTTCGAACCTGCGAGATGAAGACTCTCCGATCCATAACCGGAAACACATTGCGAGACCGAGTAAGAAATACCGACATCCGGAGCATGTGTAAGACGGAGGATATCGTGAGGTGGGGACGACAATGAAGGCGATACTGGAAGGAACATATAAAACAGAATGTCAGAAGACAGACTTCCGCGTATCGCCCTCCAAGGCAACCCTAAAGGACGCAGACCTCCATAAAGATGGAAAGACAGCTGAGAGTCAACATTCCAAGAGCGACATGCGAAGGCAAAAACAGATCCCTAGGATCTACAAAAAGAAGAAGAAGAAGACTTTGCAAGAGGAAGTCGTTGGTATTTCAACGATGAGTAGAACAAGACACAAATTATCAAAAAAATATTCATAGAATAACAGATCAAAAATGCAAAAACACATCAAAACAAAAAAACAGAATCGAACGTTCATTCTTCATTCAACATTCTTCGCCTCTTCTACATTCATGCATCTCCTCATACATAACCGACGATTATTACGACTCCTGACCCGGCCGCTTCAAGTATTTGACATACCTCGGTCTTTCTCTGCTTCTTTTTCCAACTACATTCGCCTCATAAATTTGTTCAACCGTTCTTTCTTCACTCATACGTTCCACATGTCCAAACCATCTCAACACACCTTTCTTAATTTGAAATTAGTCGAAATGCGATCCCTCAGACGAATGTGTGGCAAAACGATGTTTGATAGATGTTCGAATGATGAAATAAGGAAAGAATGTAAGGCTGAGATAAGCATTATCGATAAAAATAAAATGTTAAATAATTCACCTGTGAATAAGACACCCAAACACAATTCTCCATATTTTTAGATGAAATTAAGTAGATAATGGGGTTGGCTATCATCACCACAGCTATCGGAAGATACGTAGCAAAATAATTTGGTAAAACACGGAGAAGGGCTGACTTCAAAGAGTGCAGGTTGTGACAGCTAAAATAAAAAAAAGGGTTATAAATTACTTCATACTAAGTATAAATAAATAAAAATAATAATAATAATAATTAATAAAAATATATACACGAATCGGAGCTAATCAAATGCCAACTTACAAATCTTTGAATCTGTGAACATTATACAAAAACATACAGTACATATTGCTCACTCCTTTCAAGAACGTCATAAATCAAATATTGTCAATTTTCAGTTGTGCGTGTTTTCTGAACGCCCAGAAAATGTACTATATCCCAGCAAAAGCGACATATTTTTAACTTAATATTTACCCGCTACAGAGCAGAAAGTGTTGTTTTTGCATTTTGAAGAAATGGTATTGTTTAATTATTTTTTTAAATATACTTAATATTTTTCGAATGGAGAAAAAACCTTCAGGTTTTACCTAAAAATATTTGTTGCACAGTAAAAAGTTCAATAGTAATTTATTTTTAATACATTGTATTATATTTTTAAATTTTAAAAACGTTCTCCTAAAAAATCAAGTTTTTTGATATTTGACGTTCTTAAAAGGAGTGAGCGATATATCACTTAACCCAACCAAATGTGAGGTCATAAGTCTTGGGATGCTCAGACCCTTTTTTCGTATAAAAATACTAGATCTTTATCTCAAGTTGAGACACTTATAACATAAATCCTCTCCTGGTATGGCATTGGTCCAGTAAGATAAAGATTGTTCTAGTAATAGTTAAAGTAAATCAGTTGAAAATAAATGCATATTCACATAATTTGGAAAATATTTAACTTTGGGCGTGTCCACAAGGATTTCCTCGTTCACGAATCTGGGTTTCTCTACTTTATTTGGGGAGTTATTTTTACATGTAAAAATAACCAAGAATGGAGAAATCCAGATTTGTGAACACACCCGAGGTGTCAAAATGGAAAATATATTTTTATTATTATTAACACATCGTTTGCGGAAACTGCTTAAAAGCGTCTTTTACATACTGTTGGAAGTGAGCGAGAGACGCTTATAATTGATCTATTTGCTTACTTTTAGTAGAGCGCAAGAGATGCCAAAAAAACTTTGTACAGCAATCTGTACAAAGTTTTTCCGATTCCGATGAAATGGGTTTGCGGTTACTTGTGATTAGTCTACGATCCTAATTAGTATGCTAATTAGGGTCGGGGTTGATGAAAAAACTGCCTGACGACAATGTGTCAATGATTAAAAGATAAGAATCATTTGATTTATTGCATCATTATGGACAATGCAACATTTGATTGGATGAATTGAAGTTTTCTTACTCTGCGTTGGGGTAGTACAGGATGGAGAGTCCGGAGGCAGTGAGGAGGGCGGGAAGTCCCCAGGATACGGAGTGGTAGGCGTTACTGCGCCCGTCCATACCTCTCAGGAAGAGAAACGTATCCACCGCGTAGCACAAGGTCCAAAGCCAGGTGGCCGTGTAGAAATACTGAGTCCACGCCTAAAACATAATTTTTAGCACACTATTATGATCAAGAGTTAATACTATGAGAATTGTAAAATGGTCTGTAAACCAGTTTGGTGATGTCGGTTATGACGAAACCCGGTTGCTGGTCAAATAAAATCATGTGGAAAAATTACATAGTTGTTATTTTATTCTACAATTGTAAAATAGGTTTTATTTTTTATTTTTCACTGTATTTTTTTTTTGTATATTATGTTAAAATATATATTTAAAAAAAAAAAACATAAAATGTATGTAAAAAAAAACAAACAAAAAATTTGCAACGTCCGCCTACGTAATGTAATGGTCAGCATGCTCGGATATTGTACTGAAGGTCCTGGATTCGATTCCCAGGAGGAGTTCAAATAAATATAAGTGAATTTTTCACTGTAATATTTATTCAATATTACCCTGAAGCAGAAGGCTGATCAACTTTCCTTCATGTGTTAACACGATCAAGGTAACACCGCGTTTATATGATATATCGATTTCCGGTAGCCAGAGGGTCAAATATGGAAATTTAAAACATTATATGAAGTAATAAAACAAGGCACTTTTTACCGAAGTTATTGCACAAAAGAGAACATTTGAGGAGTCGTCCTCTCGCGGGATCATAGTCTTGAAATTCATCCACAAGGCTGAACGCACCATCACGCCTGAAATATAACAATTTGTATGTAGCTTATAAATTGTAAATTATGAATAAATCGGACTCATATAGGAGAAAGTGACCAAGTGCATATTTTCACAAAAAAGTGATTATTGACTATTTGACATCTTACTAGCTTAATCTTGCCCAGAAAAAAATCCCAAAGGATTTTAAACTTGGAAGTATAATATATAGACTTGTTATAAATGACTAACTGCATTGATGTTTATTTTCTTGCCAAGCAAAAGTAACTTAAATGGCCCTCCTGAACATTTTACGTTTTGTTAGTTGGTCACTCTTTCCTGTACGACTACGATATGTATGTACTCTTACTTATAAATAAATAAATAAAAAGTGGGGAAAGCACAAGCAGGTCAGTGAAACGAATGCTCAGCAGTTAACAGGCTTAACTTTCTTCTCCCAGTGATATGTATTTACTACAACGCAACTTTCAAAATGAGAATATCAATATAAAATATAATAGATACGGGCTCAGAATTTTTGTATTTGTCCGTAGTTCAATTATGTATTACATGAAAGTATTATAATATAAAGTTATTTATTTGCAACGACAGAAATAAATCATTTGTGAAAAAATTTAGGATGAAATCACCAATACACAAACGTTTCTGTGTGTGCCCGTGTGGCATGCTTTGTAAGTATAGCATGTCGTAACGTGTTTAATCCGCATGGTTATTACATGGTTATGTGGTTACACACATTTCTCAGTGTGCGCGCGCGCATGGCGTGCTTTGTATATACGCGCATGTCGTGGGGTAATTACCGAACCAGCAGTGCGCAGATTGTCTTACGCAGCAGTCATGTCACTACACTAGCTATTGAGGCTACTTGCGATGTATTTTTTCACGTTTTCAGATACTTACCAGAGCTAACATTACAAAATTGTTACGTTTCTTAACTTACTTACTTAACTTCAACTATGGTCAATAAAAGCAACATATAAGAATATTCAAATTTTTCCCGTTTTTAAACCACATTTTCATTTGTTGTACAAAATATACAATGTCCGCTTCCGCGGTGTAGTGGTTAGCGTGTTTAGCTACCGTACTGGAGGTCCCGGATTCGATTCCCAGGGGTGGTTAAAAATAAATATTAGTGATTTTACACTATAATATTTATTTCATATTACCCAGGACTGGTCCTGAAGCGCAGGAGTGATCTGACCTTGCCTTCATGTAAGTAACGATCAAGATAACACTGCGTCAATACGATGCAGTGCCCTATGCACCATTGGGTGGGAATAAGGGTTAGAAGAAGAAGAAGAAGAAAGACAAAATACATATCATAGGTGCATACGGAAATTTTTAGCACCGTAAGAGAAAGGTTTATGCAAAATAAGAATAAAAAGCTCACCTAATGATGCAAGCAGATCAGCAACAGCCAACCAGATAATAATTTGTCTTCCCCGAGTGCTCGGATTGCGGGATAGTTCTTGTCTCGGCAGGATCTGGACAAGAAATACAATTTGATTATTAATTATTTGTATGGTAATAAGAAAAGTGTATTATGTACATGCTCTTAACCTACGCACATATCGCTCACTCCTTTCAACAACATCACATATCGAAAATTGTCAATTTTCAGTGGCGCATGTTTTCGGAATGCCCAGAAAATGTACTATATCCCAACAAAAGCGGCATATTTTTAACTTAATATTTACCCACTACAGGGCAGAAAGTGTTGTTCTTTCATTTTGAAGAAAAGGTATTGTTAAATTATTTTTTTAAATAACCTAAATATTTTTCAAATGGAGAAAAAACTTTCAGGTTTTACCTAAAAAGATCTGTTGCACAGTAAAAAGTTCAATAAGTGGCTTGATATTTATTTTTAATATATTTTATTGTATTTTTAAAGTTTAAACGATCTCCTGAAAAATCAAGTTTTTTGATATTTGACGTTGTTGAAAGGAGTGATCAATATTTGTTTACAGTGTGCATATATTTGTGTGTTTCAGAAACCTTATGTCATACTACTGAACTCCAAAGGTGAAGTTCTTACCACCAAGACAGGTTGTGAACTACATCATGGGTCGGCAACCTGCGGCCCGCGGTCCGCATGCGGCCCGCGAGACATCTTGGTGCGGCCCGCGAGATTCTCGCCGCAACGCACATGACGGATGATATTATACACAATCGAGTGAAAGGGAGCGAAGGGATAGTGAAGTTGGAGCGAAGGGGGAGCGGGGGGAAAGAGAAGGAAGGCAAGAACGCCACACGCACCTCGCATCATTCCGTTGTCGACCGCCAGTTTGGTAGTACATATATTTGTGAACAAACTTTTTCAATTCTGAATTATCGAAAAAACAAACACTGTTCTAGGTTATCGAATTCACATTTAGACGCAATACTACGCGTCTCTACTTCAAAAATGCAAGCTGATATTAAAAAACTTGCAAGTCAAATGCAATCACAAAAATCTCATTGATTTTATTAAATACAATAAATGTCGTTAAAATATACACTTAGCGTTTTATTTTTAAAACTAAAATATTTGTACATAAATATTGTATGTATACCTACTGCAAGTGCGGCCCGCACTGATCCCCATGAAAAATATTTGGCCCTTTTACAACAAAAGGTTGCCGACCCATGAACTACATGACTCATGTAGGTCTTAAGGGTGACCTGTGATACAGAGGGAGGTCACAATAGACCTAATATGATCGCAGTGACATAAAGGATGCAAGATCTCTTGACCTCACAAAAATAAATCTTTTGCGTTGTGCAAATATTTTGATATTCAATTTTTTTCCTGAAAACAAGATATAACTTTTTATTATGTGTTCCAAAATTGGAGTAGTGTGGTCATCATGGGTAGAATAGTGAATGTTACACGTGTATAGAGTGATCACTGAAACCAGCTTATGACAGGATGTAAGCTCTGTAAATACCTAGGCTTCTATATATTTCTTGAACTATATTGAGATGTCAATATGGATTTCCGAATTATTCGTTTAAAATTGTCATTGTTGTCGGGAGGTTTTTCCATCAACTCCGACCCTAATTATACTCGTGTAGTCTGCCGCCTGACTCTCAGTATACTAATCACAAGTAACGCAAACCCAATTCCGATATGTACAATATTTTTTGGCGTCTCTCGCGCTCTACTAAAAGTAAGAAAATACAATACTTATGAGCATCTCCTGCTCTCCACCAACTGTATGTAAAAGATGCTTTTAATAGTTTTCCGCAAACAATGTGTTGATATTATTATGGAAATGAAAAGAAATACATTTATTTAATGTACAATTCCAAAAAAAAATAAAAAATTAGTTAGTACGGAGAGATGGAAAGTTAATGAACTGACCAGTTAGCATAGTTAATACAATTTCCGTTAAAAATTTGGAAACATATTTGTTTTACGGGTAACAGTTAACAAAGTAAGCAAATAGAATACTTATAAGCGTCTCCCGCTCTCTACCTTACTTTACAGCATGTAAAAGTCCCTCTTAAGCGTTTCCCGCAAACAATGTGTTTATATTATTTTTGATATCTCAAAATAGATGAAGAAGAATATGGAAGGCTGGGCATTCACAGGGCTAATGACCGTCATAGTTTCAAGAATTTATTTTGTCTGTAGTGTAGTTGTCAATCATGGGTAGAATTGGTGAATATTACACTGTGTGTAAAGTGATCACTTAAACCAGTCTATGACGGTCATAAGCCCTGTAAATGCCCAGACTTTAATATTCTCCTTCATCTATGTTGAGATGTTAAAAAAGTGGAAGTATTTGGTTGCGTTTAAAATTAATAAAATTGAATGAGTGAAGAAGGAAGAGTAAATTAAAATTTATGAGCCAAAAGTGACTAGTAATAAAAGCAGAGGAAGACCGAGGAAAACTTGGCATGATCAAGCATTTCAATTACTTGAAAGTAGTCAGTGGTTGAAATCAATTAATTAATTTTTTTATTCTTCTTCTTCTTCTTTTTGTAGATCCTAGGGATCTGTTTGTGCCTCCGCGTGTCGCTCTTGGGATGTTGACTCCCAGCCGTCCTCCCATCTTTTCGGAGGTCTGCCTGGGGATCTGCATCCTTCAGGGTTACCTTGAAGGGCGATACGTGGAAGTCTGTCTTCTGACATTCTGTTTATATGTTCCTTCCAGTATCGCCTTCGTTGTCGTCCCCACCTCACAATATCCTCCGTCTTACACATGCTCCGGATGTCGGTATTTCTTTTTCAGTTTGTTTCAATTCAATTTCAATGTGTTTCCGGTTATGGATCGGAGAGTCTTCATCTCAGAGGTCCGAAGTCGAGATTATTTATTATTTTTTCATTCTTTATTATTGTAATTATTTTATTTATTTCATTAAACTACTTGTTAAGATGGAAGGACGACCTGGACCGTCATGCTGGCGTGACTTGGTTAGGATGACAATGATGATGAACCGTATTTGGACACACTCAAAATGTTATAAATGTACAACATTTTGAGTGTGTCCAAATACTTGTTCACAAAATCTGGATTATAAAATTTATTATATCACTCAAAATGTTGTAAATAAATTATCTGGTCAAATTATAAGCTTAAATAATAAAAATGAAAATGGTATTTTCTGGCGTTTCTCATGTGTGTGATTGTAATCCAGGATTCGGACCTCACACACTAATATAAGAGTTTCTGCTTAGTAAAAAGCTTCTTTACATCTCACCAATAGCGATGTCTCCAGTGAAGTTCTAGTGATTCAAGAACAAGGTTTCTAAATTGGTTCATATATATAGAACTTCCAAGAATTTGAGTAGTGTGGTTGTCAATAATGGGTAGAATTATTGACAACCACTATATGTAAACCAGCCTATGACGGTCGTCAGCCCTGTAAATGCCCAGACTTCCATATTCTTCTTCATCTTTGATGAGATGTCAAAAAATAATATCGCTCACTCCTTTCAAGAACGTCATAAATCAAAAAACTTGATTTTTCAGGAGAACGTTTTTTAAGTTTAAAAATATAACACAATGTATTAAAAATAAATATCAAGCCACTTACTGAACTTTTTACCGTGCAACACATCTTTTTAGGTAAAACCTGAATGTTTTTTCTCCATTTGAAAAATATTTAATGAATTTAAAAAATAATTCAACAATACCTTTTCTTCAAAATGCAAAAACAACATTTTCTGCCCTGTAGCGGGTAAACATTAAATTAAAAATATGCCTCTTTTGCTGGGATATAGTACATGTTCTGGACATTGCGAAAACATGCACAACTGAAAATTGTCGATTTTTGATTTATGACGTTCTTGAAAGGAGTGAGCGATATGTTTTAAATGTGTTAATAATCTGGTTTAGTGTATAAATTTACTTGATAGAGAGCTCCTAGAATTCCAACGATGGAAGAGCAGAGGCACAGAGTATTGTAGGAGTCAGTGTTGAACTCGTCCATGACCATGACGGCCATATCCGTGCCATTGCGGGAATGGTGGCAGCAAAACGTTTGTATTGTCGGATCCGCCATTATTCCATTTATGGATACTGTAACAATAAAAAATAGAAATAGCTGATTGATTTAAATTTGTTTAGAATGATTTAATCGCCAATTCCGAAGACGATCTCCAGAGGCTGCTTTATAGATTCCACCTTTCATCTCAAAGATATAACATGAAAATCTCCAGAAACAAAACAAAGAGCATGGTCACTTCGAGACACCCAATACGATGCAAACTTGCTATCAATAATGAAATCATAGAGCAAGTTATGCAATTCAAGTATTTGGGTGTCGAAGTGTCCAGCAGCAATAACCTGTACAATGAGGTAAGAGAGCAAGCAAACACGGCCTCTGCTGTAGCTGGATGCTTAAAAAATTTTGTATGGAGAAATAAATACATGCTGACAGAGAGTAAGGTGAGGATCTGTAAAACCTGCAACCGATCCTGACATACGGCACGGAAACAAGAGCCGACACCACGAGAACTGGTCGTGGAGTCTTCATTTCCAATGAAGACTCTACGACCCATTGCAGGCCTAACACTTCGCGACAGAGTTAGATACTCATAAATAAGAATAATTTTTTATGTTAAAGATGTTGTGTGATGGGGAAGTAAAGAAGACGTTTCTGGAGAAATCATGTGGGAAGAGCGAGTTCGGATCGAGTGGTGAGGATAGCACAGCAGACAGCAGCATAAGCGGGATCAGACCCCCAGGAAGACCACCTAAACAATGGAGGGATAGCTGGTCTTCCACCTCCCAGGAGCGGACCGGAGAATGACAGGACCTAGTCCTAAAAGAAGAAGAAGAAGAAGATTGATTTAAAGAATTAAATAACATTTTGACATTTCAACTTAGATGAAAAAGAATATGGAAGTTTGGGAAGCCTGTAAATAGGCTGCAGTGTTTACAATGATCACTTAACATGCCGATGATAAGTCATAAGCCCTGTTAGTATCCAAAATTCCATATTCTTCTTTATCTATGTTGAGATGTCAAAATGTAAAAATAACTCCTAAATGGAGAAACCCAGATTTATGAACAAGTATTTGGACACAATCATAATACTGTATTGTGAATTCTAGAAATATTTATTTTTGATTGGTCTGGTGTATTTTCATGTCTACCTTCTGTATCCTGTCTGAAGACAAGGAAAATAATAATACCGTGGAACAGGGCTACTTGAACTTTGATGTGTTACTACAAATTCTTGGAAGTTCTATTTATGAACCAATTCCGAAACATTGTTCTTGAATCATTAGAACTTCACTAGAGACATCTATTGGCGAGATGAAAAGCTTTTTTATTGAGCAGAAACCATTTACTTGTAGTTCATATTTAGAATCTCATGATATATGCAGAGGAGGCCTCACTCGCTGGTTGTTATTTGCTAACTTGGGCCTTAACAGAAAGAGTACCGTAGAACAGGGCTACTTGAACTTTGATGTGTTACTTGAGCCCAGTACAAAAAAAAAAATCAATCTGTATTTGGTCTACAATAATGAACATATCGACATGATTCATTGTTTCCCTGACAGGTGACACTTATGAGTTCATTATTGTAGACCAAATACAGGTTTAAATATTTTTTTGTACTGGGCTCAAGTAACACATCAAATTTAATTAGCCCCGTTTTACGGTACTGTGATTAAATACTTTGAAATGTTTTAAAAACAGGCAACATTAAACTAGTTCTATATTAACAAATTGTTTGCGGGAGATACTTTTGAGCGATGTATTTGCTTACATTGGTAGAGCGCGAGAGACGTCAAAAAACATTGTACAGATCGGAATTGGGTTTGCAGTTACTTGTGATTAGTATATGATCCTAATTAGTATACTAATAAGGCTCAGGGTTGATTAAAAAACAGCCCGAAAATAATGTGGCAAAATTCCTACTAGTTTAAAGTTTATAGCCATTTTTTAAAAACAATGCATTTTTTGCAGATGTGAACTGTCAAAATCGTCACAATAGTAGTTTTATTAGAATTTGTACCCGAGGCGAAAGTGTTAAATTGTGTGCCATTGAATTGTAAAACGGAAACTATAATCAGATTCAGAATTACCTGATGCTTCAATCGTGACTCACTTCTAAAGGTGGAGACTGACCGGAGCATTTCGTCGTAACATCGCTCGCGGCGAGCATCAGCGAGCATCCGGAACTATGGATGGAGCGCTCGGCTCGCTGTACTTACTGCCTGAATGCTCGCATCGTAACGTGTTACACATTATTTTTTGACATCTCATCGAAGATGAAGAAGAATATGGAAGTCTGGGCATTTACGGGGCTGTCGACCGTCATAGGCTGGTTTAAGTGATCACTTTACACACGTGTAACATTCACCAATTCCACCCATTATTGACAACCACACTACTCAAATTCTTGGAAGTTCTATATATATATATATATATGAACCAATTTTGAAACATTATTCTTGAATCACTAGAACTTCACTAGAGACATCTATTGGTAAATGAAAAGGAGCTTTTTTTTAGACCAGAAACTCTTTTATTAGTATGTGAGGTCCGAATCCTGGATTATAATCACACACATGAGAAACGTCAGAAAATATCATTTTAATTTTTATTATTTAAGCTTATAATTTGATCAGATAATTTATTTACAACATTTTGAGTATGTCCAAATACTTGTTGGCAAAATCTGGATTATCTCCAACTACAGGAGTTATTTTCATATTATTTTTTGACATCTCATCTTCGATGTGATGGTCAAAAAATATGAAAATATGATAAATATGAAAAATATGAAATTGGAGATAATCCCGATTTTGTAACGTGTTACATTACGACGACATGCTGCGGTCAGTCTCCACCTTAAACAATACTCACTTCTCTCTTCTTCCGCGTCTTCTATAATCTACTCTAAGTACAATAAAGGTCAAAAGAAATATTCAAATGCTTTCATGTAACATTTATGATACAGGTAAATGATAAGTCAAATCAATTAGGTCTTGTGAGGAAAAAAACAGTCTAATTTCGCCAAACTCTTAGGAAATTATTAATTATGGGCCACACTATATATTCGATCACTAAAAAATTTTAAATTCTCAAAATCAGACAATTTCGTTTATGTTTTGACACTCTTTTTTTTTTATACGTAACCACATTTATATTTATTTGACACCAATAACAAACCTATTGGACAAGGGTGAAACATGTTACTAAACGAGGATCAGACTATACATTAGAATATTTCATTTATATCCGAGTCTTTAAGTTATCCATAAAATAAAAATAGGCCTACAAAGTATTAGCGTAAAATTGTTGCAAGGATGTCATTGTATCCATTACATAGTAGGTAGACTTACTTGTAAACAAATAAATGCGAAATTAAAATTAAAAGCAGACTGAATGATCTTGCTAACCTTTTAACACTAAAATGATAATATTGAACAATCACAACATGTTCTGTTTGTTTATGTTTAATACAAAAATATTCAATATACACAACATTAAAAAAAAAGTTTTTTTGAACTTTTTATCAGGATTCACTCGACACTTGACACCTCTTGACAGTTGAGTATTGCCAGTATAAAACTAAGTACAAATATAAATTACGCTAAAAGTACTTACCTATTTACTATTGAGAAAATATATCAGGGGTAAATATATATATTTTTTATATTACATTTAAAAAAAAATACAACCATGATATTCTTGAATATAAATTTAAATTCTCTTTTGAAAGTAGTTTAAAGAGTTTCGTAATATAATATTTACCCAGATATTTCTTATTCTGTTTTTTTCTTCATATATTTATAAAATAATAATTTAATGAAATATACACAATCAAACTAGAAGCCGATGTCAATAAGCATAAGTATTATTTTTATTCGCGGTATCTGTATTTGTCCACCTCCGTAGTGTAATGGTGAGTACGCTCGGCTACCGTTCTGGAGGTCCCGGGTTCAATTCCCAGGGGGGGGGTCAAATAAATATAAGTGATTTGTTCACTCTAATATTTATTCAATATAACCCTGGACTAGTACCTGAAGCGGAGGGCTGATCACTTTTCCTTCGTGTGTTAACGATCAAGATAACACTGTGTTTGTATAATGCAGTGCCCTTTGCACCATTGGGGTGCGGATAAGGGTTTGAATTGAAAAATTGAGGATCTGTATAGCATCTGGTTAAGGTTTTGACAACTTAGACCTTATTTCATTCAATACACATGCGTAAAAAATGTCGCGAATAGAAACTATATGGGATTAGAATAATAAAAAAAATGTCCTAGAAAACCTAAACATTAAAAAAAAATTGAGTAAAAAAACTACAAATAATTCTTCGTTTTTCCGCTGACGATTTTTTTTACAACTTTAAAATCAAAAAGATTGAATATCTCTACTTATTTTACAGCTTTTAAATTTTGACGTTTTTTTTATTCTATATAATTAAAATTAAGTAATAAACGATAAACATTAACACATTAAACGATACAGCAACAAATACACTCTATATTTTTTAAATA